>NC_141140.1:31533717-31835051 GCF_053477565.2 Lygodium microphyllum | reverse complement strand
ATAGAAGAGGAACCAGAAACAATCATCATCCTAGCCACGTGTCTGGTCACCTTCATCAAACTCCAAAGAAAAATATACATGGTTTCTAGATTCTGGAGCTACTCATCATATGACTTTTCAAAAGGAATGGCTAGTCAACTTCAAAGAGATCTCTACTCCACTCCACATTGCCATGGGGGACAACAACATTCAACAACCTTAGGGCTACTGCACAATTCAAGTGGAGCTTCCCTCCAATCACATCATAAAGGTACATAGAGTCTATTATGTTTCCAATCTCAAGAAAAATCTATTAAGTATCAGTGAGCTCACTTCTCAATCCTCCCTCACTGCTCACTTCTATAGAGACCACTACATCTTATAGCTACTCTCACCTACTCTCAAACTTACCTGCCCCAAAGAAGGTCGGATTTTTATATATTTGGGTACTCACTACTATAACTTTATTCAAATGCTTTAGCTAACTCCACTTCACTCAAAAGTCTACCACATAATGCACTCCTATGGCACTCTAGGCTTGGTCATGACTCTTAGAATGTTCTCCAACAACTCATTCACAAAAAACTTGTCCGCAGCATTCCACTTTCTCTCTCAACTTCCATTTTGTCAAGCTTGTGCTCTCAGTTAAGCCACAAATCTTCCTTATCCCAAATCTTACTCCATTACGACCCAACCACTTCAATTAGTACACTTAGACATTTGTGGTCCAATAAATCTTGTTTCTCTCACTGGAGAAAAATACTTTATGGTACTTATTGATTATTATTCAAAATATATTGTTGTATATTTTCTCACGAGGAAGTCACAAGTCTTCTCCAAGTTTCAAGAATATAAGGAAGCAGTTGAAAATAAGCACGAGTTACGACTCAAAGTTCTTCATACCGACAACTGAGAAGAATATACTTCAAATGAATTTGAAGATTATTGCAAGGCCTTTAGCATTCAACATGAGTTTACTATACCACATCAACCACAACAAAATGGAGTTGTCGAAAGAAAGAATCATACTCTACTTAATGCTGCAAGAGCTATGATATCACTTCCACTGACGTTGCCTCATGTTGAGCTCATTCTAGGTAAAGATCCATTTGAGACTCTTATGATCAGTTACTAGGGTAAACTTGTTACCCAATAGGTAGTGTCTCCAAAGCTTTAGAGCATGGATGACAGCTAGCAATTCCAGATCATGCGTAGCAAAATTCTTTTCATGACTCTTTAGTTTCCTTGAAGAGTATGCTACTGGATGACCTTCCTGCATAAGTACACACCCAAGGCAAGTATGCTAGCATCAGTTACTACCTCAAACCCTTTATTGAGGTCTGGAAGTTTTAGAATAGCTGCTAATACCAAACTTTGCTTTAATCTGTCAAAGCTATTTTGTTTGGGAGTTGATGTTGAGTGTTGAAATGACTTATTTTTTGGATGATTTTTGTTGTTTTTGAGAGCTGAATGGTTGATTTTATGAGATGATTGATTGATTTGGAAGTGGTTTGAGAGTGTTTTAGATGATATTGATTGTGTTTTGGAAGTTCATGATGTTTGTTGATGGTTCTGTGATGTTCTGATAGGTTCTGAATGGTTCTGTATATCTTCTGTTTTGTTCTGTTTTGGTCTGTTTTGTTCTGATTGTCTTCTGTAAGGAGGGATGAAGTATTGATTGATGAAGAATGAGATATTGAGAAAGTTTATTGAATGGTTTGTGAGAGTTTGGAATAGTTTGAGAATGAGTTATGTGGTTTTGATAACCTTCTGTAGGTCTTCTGTAGAGCTTCTGCTTCTGTTCTGTCTCTGTTCTGTTCTGTACTGTAGCTGTTCTGGTACTGTTCTGTAGACTGTTCTGTATACTTCTATAAGTGTTCTGTGGAATGTATGTGTGACTTTGGGAAAGTTTTCTAGTCTTGGAAAGAGGTGAATACAAGTGCAAAAGAGCTGAAAGAAGTGGAAGAAGTAGCTGCTGAAGACTCAAGAGAAGACTAGAGTGAAGTAACAGTAGTGAGCTGTGAAGAGACACTGTAGTGGCTCTGGTGACCCTTCATATCAGACATACCTCTTGGGAGGGGTATCCACGACCTAAGAGTGATTATTGAGAGTAATTTTTGAGAGATTGTAGTGAGGATATGATGTATTATTGATAGAGTGAGAGAGAGAGAGTCAGAGATAGCCAATTCTACTCAACCAGAGTGATTGTATAAGAGAGATTGAGAGAGAAGACTATGAAGATATTGAAGATGAATACTATGTGATGTAATTCCATTTCAAGATGGTGTGCTTCTTTGCTTTCTTTGTTCTATTGATGGATTTTGTGAAGATGTTGAAGAATGTGGCTGATTTTATCAAATCCGTGGGAGGTCTACATGATGCTGCATGAAGATTTGTTGTGCCTGGTGTTCTTTTCTTCATTGTGATCATATGAAACATGATAAACAAGCTTGTTAATGTTACAAGATAGATTTTCTTGCAAGAGAATTCCCTTTTCCTTGGTGTTCCTCTCGGGGCTCCAGTTGACCATGCAATGGAAGTTTACTTCTTTAGTAAGTCTGTTAGAGGTGCTGCAATCAAAGCATAGTTTTTGATGAAGACCCTATACCTCTTCTTGGCAATGCCATCAACAAGCACCAGAAGAGGCTGAAAATGAAGGAAAGGGCATTGCCAAGAAGAGAAGAATTCAATGGATGTTTATAAAGTTCCTTCTTCCACTGAAGAGTTGGAATTCCTCATAATCAAAGCCACTTTCCACAAGAAGTTCATCCCACAATGGCGGAAACACATCACCATCATGATGCATGCTCTATGTGGTGGACAGTTTCCTCTTCCTGTTGAAGCAGCAGAAACTTGCATCTTGGTGGCAAACTGTTTGGGAACAAACTGAAGAGCAGAAACAGAGAGAATGACCATCCATGGAAGATTTGGCATTCATTGAGAAGTTTCCAGATAACATCAAGTGGGAGATTGTGAAGAAGCTTCAGGAGTCTTGGTTTGTAGAGGTTCACAAAGACAAGAAGGAAAAGAGTTGGAATTTGTTCGTGGACGCTCAACAGCAAGATACATGGGATGCTTGGTGTACTGATAATCTTCTGTTTGTTCAATTAGCAACCCACTGGAAGCTGGTAGACAGAGTGTTTTTCACAACCTACACTGTTGAAACCATCAGAAGCTGGCATTACTATGATGATGGCACCACCACCATGCTCAGACGTATGCATTTTGACACCTTCAGAACCAAATACCTTCCTCTGTGCAGTGGCATGAAAGCAGAATTCAGGGACATTGAAAAGAAAGAAGTAGAAGAAATGTTGGCAAGAGAGTCCTACAGAGACTGAAGTCTTCTGTTAACCCTCTGTGAAGCACTAACAACATAGTGGAGCCAACCCCCTGATGAATGAAGCAATAAAAAGGCAAGCGTTAGAACGAGTCCAGAGGTACGTGAGAAGAGAGAAAGCAAGAATCAGAGCCGAGAGCGAGCTCGCAGCAGAAGTCGCCTTTGACGCCCTTACGGAACTCTTTACAGAAGTCCCAATGGCACATCAAGCCCTTCCTCCTCCTGCTGGAGGTCCACTTCCAAGCCAGATCCGTCTTGGAAATATTGATGACAGGCCAGCGAATGTAGTCCCATTGCCAGTTTTTAAGGGAGAGTACAATGAAGACCCCGATCTTCATGTAGCAGAGTTTATGGTAGCATGTGTGGCTAACAATGCCAGAACCCCTGAGCATTGGTTAGCAATATTCCCTGCCACTTTCAAGGGCACGGCGTTTCAGTGGTATGAGAGACAAGCAGCAGGAACTTTTGGCACATGGGACGACCTGAAGTTGGCCTTCCTCACTAAATTTAGGCGTGAAGGTTTTGAAGAGCGGATGAGAGAGGAATTTATGAACCTAAGTCAGTCCTCTGGGGAAAGAGTGGAAGCCTATGTCTCAAGAATGGAATCCATCCTGAAGAGATGGACTAACCATAATCTAGATGATGGCATTCAGAAGGGGGTGTTTCTCAGAGGATTACAACCAGAAGTCCGTAAGTTTGTGGAGCTACAAAGACCAGCCACCCTGCAAGCTGCAACAGAAGGTGCAAGACTGTACGATGAAGTGGAAGCTCGATTAGCAATGAATACAGGAAGAGGAGTCCTACCTCCTCTGATGCCAGGAATGATGTACCCACCTAATGCAGTCCCTGGGACTGTTCCCTACCCCTACCAATAGATGCTCTTGGTATCACAGTATAGTGCACCAAATCCACAGTGGCCACAATCCATGCCTCAAATGATGGTTCAACCACAACAACAATGGTCCCAACCAATTTCTTCATTATCAAATCAGCAGCAACAGTGGAACCCTACCAACTGGGGTCAACAGCCAACAGTTCAAACAGGAGCACTGAATCAGAACCAGAACAGAGACCCCTCTATACCAGCCCAACCAGTTTATGCAGTGATTACAGAAACTCCTCAAAACCCTCCTGCCAGTGCCCCAGGAGGTGAAAGCTTGAAGGACTATTTATCTAACTCAGTTGCAAACATCAAAAAGGAGTTGATGGATGTGATTACAGAGCAACTACAAACGTTGAAAGTGAACACAGCGAGCATATCCAACGTTGCAGGAGCAGGAAGAGATGTGATGCGGTCAAACACTTGGTGTGGTAAGTGTCATCAAGTAGGCCATTTAGCCACTGAATGTACATGAAAACCTACCATTCCTGGGGCCTTCTGTTCCTACTGTTTGCGGAAGAACCATACAGAGGACATTTGCTCTCTGAAGGAGATGCATGATAGGAGAAGGAAGGAAGAAGATGCAAGATTCAACTTGCTGGAATCCAAAATGACAACACAAGATATTGGACCCAAGCCTAGAGATTTTGGTCCTAATTTCGGACCCAGAAGATTTCCCTCTCAAAGTTACAGAGGAAGACAGTTTGGCGGTGGTCAGAGATCAGAAGTGGAGTGTTACAGATGCGGAGAAAAGGGACACATCTCACCAAATTGTCCAAATCCCAGAAGGTCAGTGGATTACAAGCCCTTATGCAGTCGATGCAAAGGATAAGGCCACACTGCAAAAGACTGTCCAAGCCCAGCCCCAGTGAAAAACAGTGCTACTGATAGTCCAGCCAAGGCCCAAGAGCCTACCTCCAATTTGGTGGAATTGGAAGTTGCTGCCATCACGCGTGCAAAGCAGAAGGAATCACCTACCCAGAAAGAAAATAACCCTCCTGCCAGAACAGTGAAGTTCAGTCTTCCACCAGAAGAACAGAACAGAACAGAGCCTAACAGTGCCGTACAGAGCCTTACAGTGCCACAGAGAGTTACAGAGACAGTTATAGAGACAGGACCAGAGGTCCAGGATACAGAAGAGGAGGAAGTGCCACAAGTGGTAGAAGAAGTTCCTATAATTCCTCTGATGGAAGAAAGAGGGAAAATGAAAATGGGGGTTGCCCCATTCCCTAATCGGTTAGAGAAGCCAGTGGATCCTATTAAGGAATACAATCTGGTCGGAGATCTAGATACCTTTAGACCAAACCTCACATTCCGACAATTATTGTTGTTGTCTCCCAGTTGCCGGAAAAGATTCAAAAGTATACTGACAAAAAGACGTGGTTTAAGGATTGCTCCCTCAACAGTGACAAAGTCCAACAAGGCTCGAGAGCCTATAAAAGAAGTGGATGTGGCTAACGCTTTCCTAGATCCGGGTACTCCAGAGACTGGTGTGTGGATAGAAGGCTGCTTCATTGCAAATGCACTGATTGATGGAGGTTCATCAGTAAACATTATGACGGATGTTACAATGAAGGATCTAGGCTTACAAGGTGTGCAACCCACCCAATGGCTCATCAGACTGGCGGATCAGAGTAGAATCAAGCCTTTGGGCATTCTCCCATATGTGAAGACTACAGTGGCTGGAAAAGATTATTGGCTAACGTATCTGGTGGTGAAGCCAAACTCTTATGGTACATCCTATCCTCTGTGACTGGGCAGACCATGGCTTTTTGAAGCCAGAGCAAGGACGGATTGGTTCAAAGGAACTTTGACCTTGGGCAGAGGACCCAACAAAGTGGTGCTGAAACTGTACGGTTCTCAAAAAGGACATGGATCCACCTCCTTGGAATTATCTTCTGACTCCCCTAATGAGGTTGCGGATGGAACATCAGCAGACGAAGATGCTGTCAAACAGATCCTTCCCAAGAAAACAGTGGCACATTCCTTAACAGTGGATACTGTAGGCCGACTTCCAAAAGATGCCAAGCCATTATCAATGGGTGAATACTTCCTGCCTGAACCGGGCATGACTTCTGAAATCACTTCTGACAGTGAGATAGAAGCATGGATGTACTGCTCTCCCTGTTACATGGCCATAGTAGAAACAGAGACAGAGACAGGAGAGGAAACAGAGAATCTATTCTTCTGTTACAGAGCTCCTACAGAGGCAGAAGCAGAACCAGAAGCAGAACCAGACGCACAAGCAGAAGCAGAGACAGAGACAGAAGAGGTCGGATATGAAATGGACGAAGAAGGTTATGAAAGAGAAACGGAAGAGTCTATCCCACCTGAAGAGGATACATTTGAGGAAGAAGTTCCAGAAGCATCAGAAGCCGACGAGCTCATGCTATGGGACAGAATGGTGATGGTACCATTTGGTCTGGTAAATGGATCTTCTCATATGCAAAACCTTTATAAGAAATGGATTAAGAAGAACAAGCCGTCTTTCAAGAGTGGCTCCTGCCATCCTAACCCATCTTTGCCAAAGAAAGATGATGATGATGCACCGTGCCAACAAGCACCAGTCCCACCAATCCAATAGGCATCAGAAGGTCCCTGTTATGTGACGTTCCTGGATGTATCATCAGAAGATGAGTCTTTAAGCCAAGAGGTAATTACTCTTGAAACCAAACCTAAAACAGCTTTAATCCCATTCCAATATCTTAAAGAGCAACCTAAGTCTCCACCAAAAGAGGAAATTGGTTCTAGTGGGACATCAGAAGAGGACACCACTCCCTTGAAGGAGTCGGATCTCTACCCAGAAGCAGTCCGCGGGACCTTCATCCGTGAAGTAGAAGGTGAAAGGCAGTTAACCTTTGTGGATGCAGAAGGCACTGAACGCCACTTGAAGGTGGGTAGCAGTCTCCCAGAAGAGGAGTTGTCAACCTTGTACAACTTGTTGAAAGAAAATTTGGACGTGTTTGCATGGTCTTACAAAGACCTAAAGGGGATTGATCCCACAATATGTCAACATCATATTGACTTGGAGCCTAATGCCAAGCCAGTACGGCAACGACAGAGGCGAATGAACCCGAATTATTCCACATTGGTGAAAGCGGAGCTGCTGAAGCTTCTGGAAGCCGAGTTCATCTATCCAGTGGCAAATAGTGAATGGGTTTCACCCATCGTGGTTGTACCCAAGAAGAATGGAAAATTGCGAATATGTGTGGATTTCCGAAAGCTCAATTCCAAGACGAAGAAGGATCATTTTCCTATCCCTTTCACAGACCAACTGTTGGACACAGTGGCAGGACATGAACTTTATTCCCTTCTAGATGGATTCAGTGGATACAACCAAGTCCAAATAGCAGAAGAAGACCAGTCCAAAACAACCTTCACCACAGAATGGGGGACCTACGCTTACCGAGTGATGCCATTTGGGCTCTGCAATGCCCTTGCTACTTTCCAACGAGTCATGATGGTTGCATTTCAAAATCATCTGCACGACTTTATTGAGGTATATTTGGATGACTTCTGTGTCTATAGTTTGATCCGTGAACATTGGGAACACCTGGAACAATGCTTTGACCGATGTCGGGAGTATGGGATTTCCCTCAACCCCGACAAATGCATCTTTGGGGTTTCTTCTGGAGTCCTGCTGGGCCACATTGTCTCTGCACAAGGGATATCAACAGACCCTGCAAAGATCGAAAAGATCGTAGCTCTGGTAGCACCCACCAACCTCAAACAGTTGAGGGGATTCCTAGGCCATGTGGGTTACTACAGAAGGTTTATAGCCCATTTTGCGACAAAGGCAACCTCCTTGCACAAGATTCTGAGGAAAGATGTAGAGTTTACTTGGACAGAAGAATGTGACAAAGCCTTTCACACTCTGAAGCAGTGTCTGATTGAGGCACCCATTCTGCAACCTCCTGATTGGACGAAAGAGTTACATGTACACACTGATGCATCAATTGAAGGTTTAGGTGTTGTCCTCTGCCAAAAGGGTTCCTCGAAGTTGGATCAACCGATCTATTATGCAAGCCGAAAAGTCACTGATAGGGAACGGAACTATACAGTGACAGAGCTGGAGTGCTTAGCAATGGTGTTTGCCCTGGAGAAGTTTCGCCATTACCTCCTATCTACCCACTTTAAATTTTATGTGGATCATGAGGCCCTGTCCTTCTTGATGAACAAAGCAGATGCGAAAGGACGAATGATGAGATGGCTCCTTCTATTCCAGGAGTTTGACTTTGAGGTGATTACTAAGCCTGGTCGTTCCCATGTTCTGGCTGATCATCTGTCGCGTATCCCACAAACTGCAGACAAGGAGCAGGATGATCCAGACCTCCCTGATGCTTCCCTGTTTTTTGTAGAAACTGTAACTCCCTGGTATGCAGACATTGCCAATCTGTTAGCAGCCCAACAGTACCCTCCTGGTATTTCTAGTCGGGAAAGGAAGAAGCTTATGCTAGAATCAGCCCCATACACCCTGCTAGGTGGTGCACTGTACAAGAAAGGCAAAGATGAAGTGCTCAGAAGATGTGTTGTAGGAAATGAGATTGGGATTGTTCTGAAGGCTTGCCATGATGAGCCATGTGGAGGTCACTTTGCAGGAGAAGCTACAGCTAGGAAGGCTCTGCTAGCAGGTTATTAGTGGCCTACAATTCACAAAGATGCCTATGATTACTGTAAAAGATGTGATGTTTGTCAAAGAATGGGGAAACCCACGAAGACAAGTGCCATGCCACTGCAACCTATCCTTCCTTTAACGCCGTTTGAGAAGTGGGGCATTGACTTCGTCGGTCCGATTGACCCTCCCACTAGAAGGAAACAGAACAGATACATCCTCGTATGTACAGATTATGTCACAAAGTGGTGTGAAGCTAAAGCCCTAAAGCGGGACGATGGTAACAGCGTGGCCCTGTTCATGTACAAGAATATCATCACCCGTTTTGGCAGTCCCTTAGAGTTGGTAAGTGATAGAGGCACTCATTTCCTTAACAAAGTCATGGAAGAGTTGACAGAGTTGTATAAGATCCGCCATCGCAAGTCCACTCCTTATTACCCCAGAGCTAACGGCCAAGTCGAAGTCACCAATCGTATCCTTTGCTCGATTCTAACAAGAACAATTGCTGCACATCGTCGTGATTGGGATGATCGACTTACAGAGGCTCTCTGGGCGTACAGAACCTCCCATAAAGTAGCAACAGGACGAACACCCTTCCAGCTGGTGTATGGTACAGAAGCTGTTTTTCCGATTGAACTGGAATTACCCTCTTTGAGAGTGGCTATCAAAGAGCGTTTGGGGGAAGATGATTCACTGCAACGCCGTCTCCTGCACTTGGAATGTTTGGACGAAATTCGCAGGATGGCTCTACAGTGCATGGAAGCCACGCAAGCTCGACGCAAGGCTTACCATGACAGTTTCATCAAGCACAAGGAGTTCAAAGAAGGTGATTTGGTCCTAGCCTATGATTCACGATTTGGCAAGTTTCCTGGCAAGCTCCAGTAGCGGTGGATGGGGCCCTATAAGGTACTTGCAGTCAACCTTAATGGCTCTGTCCAAGTGCAGACCGTTGATGCCTCTGATGATCCCTTTCTGATCAATGGATATCGCCTGAAGAAGTACTTCCCTCCTTGGGGATCTTGACAATTACGGACACTTGATCCTTTCCCTCGTTGGCGCGGCATTGTACTTCTTATGATGCTACTTCTAATAGCCGTTCTTCAATCACTCCTGATGAAGTGGGCGCAACCCTCTGTCCCCTCAAACCCCCCTTCCAGCCTTGATCTATTTTCCTCTATTTTCCACCAGCAACAGTGGCGAGGTGGGTTCTGACAAATGGTCTTTCTACCATTCCCTTGCTCAATTCGAAAGAAAAAAGAAAAGAAAGAAAGAAACAGAAAAAAACAAAACATATCAGTCATGGGAGAAAAGGACTTAGGTTCCTGTCATGCCGACCTATTCTTCGAGAAAAGGTGGAAATACCCTCGGGAATAGGGGAAAACAAGAAAAAGAAAAAAAGAAAAACAAAAACAAAACAAAACAAATCTGTTATGAGAGAAAAGGAAGCAATTCCCTGTCATAGCAGGCCTCGTTCCAAGAAAAGGTGGTAAACACCCTTGGGCGAGAAGCTGGCTGTGGAAAAGGTGGTAACACCCAGCAGTCCAGAAAGTGGAGTCATTAATTGATATTTCCAAGATCCAATTCCGAAGCTATCTCCCTTGGTACGCTATGTCCTGGGTCTCTCTGCAAAGCGTCTAACTGTCCTCTAGCAGACGACATGTTCCTGTCCGATACAACGTTCGATTTGATAGCTACCTCCCTGGGTACGCCTCTTCAACAACTGATGACGCGATCTTCATCGACAAACAATCGAGTGATGTGAGCTTTCATCCTAACCGGATGGGGACGTGAGTATGGGCTGCCCTCTTATATCTATCACCAGAGAGTGATACAGAGGGTGGGGCGAGAGACCAGTCTTTTCCCTTCAAATCAAATGAGAGGTGAGTAGTGTGAATGAAGTGTTGCACGCACGGGATGGGCCTCTCAATGCACAAAGCACAATTTGTTTCTGTGCACTACACTATAAGGCTCCCTGGCCTTCCTTCTCGCACCGTATGCCGGCACAAGGCGGGATGCACAGTTGCACCATCAAATGCGCACAAGGCATACAACCTTTGCACAAGTGACTGTGAGGATTACATCAATGGGTTTCAGGAAAAGGCTGCCCTCCTGTATTTATCAACAGAGAGTGAGACAGAGGGTGGGCTGAGTGTGACTGGAGTTTCTTCAATCAAATACCGAGAGGTGAGATTGAGGGACGTTACGACACTTGGAGTCAGGTATGTTCCCGTTTTCCTATGCACCCACGGGATGGGTCTTTGCTGTCATCACAAGACACGTCACCCTGTTCTATACACTGCACCGTAAGGCTCCCTTGCCTTCCTCCTTGCACTTATGCCAGATGGGTTAGACGCACTAATGCACCATCAACTGTGCACCCTGGCATACTCCTTCTGCACCAATTCCCCTTGTCGATTCCTCAACCGAGTATGAGATATGGGTTTTAATCATTCTTCCTCGAGTGATATTAGTCATGGGGCGAGTGACTGTTCTTTCATTTCGTTTGAGTGATTGTGAGTTGAGTGTAGTATCCCTCATCATCGACGAATTTCCTGTGATTCCTTCGACCAGTTATCTCCCTGGGTACTGCCGCGTGGTCCCTGCCATGATGAACGTGTGCCGAGAAGATGCCTTGGTCCCTCCAGCGCCGACAACCACACTGGACGTGCCGTCGACACTCAACCCTGCTTCTTGACGAAACGGGCCAAGTTTTTCTAACCCTACAACTTCTGTTTCTTAGTGATGTTCATGTTTTAAGTGTGGGGACGTTAGTGGATGGTCTATGGCGTGGTCCTAGGTCCCTGTTGTTCGGTTAACCCTATCCGTTAAGGACTTAAGTGTGGGGACACGTCCCTGCGCGTCTATGTTGCATACCCCCCTGCATATGCCTTATCTTGTTCCTGCATGTATGCCATGCCTTGCTTTTACCCTCATGGGGTCCTTTCCCACCCACCCATTTATGTTCCACCCACTCTTGGGACTGTTCCCTTGCAGTTTTCCTTCATTCCCTGATTTTGAGGTTTTTCCATGTGAATGCACCCTGCGTTCACCAAAGTCTCAATCCAACCTCATAGCCCTGTTTCCCCCATTGAACTGACCATTTTTCCTTTTTACCTACCCCTGTTCCGGTGCACGGTTTTCCAGTTATTAATTTTTGAAGCATTTTGCACCATTTAGCCGGTTTTCCATGTGAACACGCTTTTCTTGCTTCGGAACCATGATCTGACGTCATAGCCCGGCCAACCACTTTTCCCCTGATATTTTTCCTTCTTACTGCGCATCATTCCGAGTCACGGTTTGTCCGTTATTCATTTTTCGGGTTTTTTACGACCTTTTTCGTGTGTATTTTTGACGTTTTTCCATGTGAACCTGCCCTATTTGCATCGGAATTCCAATTTGATTTGACAGTCGTGTCCCCTGTGCCTTTCTCCACCTTTTACCTTTTTCCTCCACCCTTTTTCGACTTCCGAATTTTTACTTATTAATTTTTAAATGTGTTTTCGGGAGTATTTTTGGTGTTTTTCACATGTGAACCCCTCCTCCTTCCACTGGAACTGCGGTTTAATGTGATAACCCTGTGCCACTCCTTCCTGTGGACAGTTTTCCTTCTTACGACATGTCATTCCGGTGAACGGTTCGTCCGATATTAATTTCCGATCCCATTTTCGGGTTTGTTTTTTGGGTTTTTCCCATGTGAACGTGTCTTATCTCCGTCGGAATTATGTTTTGATGTGATAGGATTGTCGGGCACATCTTTCTGCACAGTTTTCCTTTTTTGTGCACCTCATTCCGATGCACGGATCTTTTGATATTAATTTTTAATTCGGATTTTTGGTTCTTTTTTGTGTTTTTTGCACGTGACCGCCTTTTATCCCTCCCGGAACCTCCTTCATATATTTTTCTTGTTTTCCCTCTGTCGTCCTGCCCACTTTTTGTTTTTACACTATGTCGTTTTGACGTCCGGATTGGGAGTTATTAATTTTTCTTTATTTTTACATTTTTTCTAGCGCCCGTTTTGCGCGTGAACGCGCCCTTTTTCGCTTTTCCGAGTCTCCACGCGCCCCGGTCGTGTCCGCGTAACCCATACCGTCTTCCCCGCGTCATTTCAATCCCGTCACGGTAAATTTTTTTACCCCGCCCCGCGCACGAGCGCGGGACGGGGGTACGCGCCTTTGCCCCCCACTCCTTCCCCCCACCTGCCCACCCCATGGCCCCCCCCATGGGCCCCCCACCCCTTCCCCCCCACCTGCCCACCCCATGGCCCCCCCCATGGGCCCCCCACCCCTTCCCCCCCAAACCGCCCTTCTCTCTCTCTCTCTCTCTCTCTCTCTCTCTCTCTCTCTCTCTCTCTGTGCGTCTGCCCCCGACCCCCCCCGCCGTCCTTCTTCTCCCTCCTCCCCCCAGTGCTTCGCCGTCCTCCCCTCCTCTCCTTCCTCCCCTCTCCTTCCCCTCCTTCCTCTCCCCCCGTGCAGGTCGCCGCCTGGACCGCCTGCGCCGCGCCGCCCGTTCGGACGCCCCCCGGACTGCTGCCTGTCGACCGCGACGCCGCCGCCGACACACTGCCCTGTGCCGCCGTCCACGCCTGCCGCCTTTGCTGCCGTTGCTGCCAGTCGCTGCGCCCTGCTCGCCCTTCTAACCGCCTGCCTGCCACGACACCCCCCCCACCCCCACCCTAATCCCCTGTTTCCACCCCCATCACACACACCCCCACCCAACCCCACCCTAAACCCCTGTTCCCCCCCCCGTCACAAACACCCCCTCCACAATACCCCATTCCCACACACACAACCCTTCCCACCTCACAAACCCCCATTCAGACACCTTCTCTACCCCCCCATTACACACCTAACCCCTCCCATTACCTACCTAAGCCCCCCTTCCCCCCCCCAGGCCCGAAGACACACTAAATCCCCCCCTAAGCCCTGTTCTTCCCCCCGCACACCTGCAACACAGTAGACACCACCCTTCTTAAACCCCTGTTCCCCTGTAGAACCGCGGACACCCACATAGTCCCTTGTTCCCCCCCGCAAAACTGCAGAACTCCCTATCACCCTACCACCCCCGTTCCCCCCGCAGACATCCACATACACCCCCATTCTCCCTCGAGACGTCGACACACGCGCAAGTGTGTACGCACGTGTGGGAGCTGGAGACTGTTCGTGATTGATCGTGCGCGGGTGCGAGATTTTGATCATCGGTTGCTGACCACGCAGCTGCCACGCAGCCTGTTGCTGGGTATTTTTTCCACATTTTTCATTAACACACCCGTAACTCCTTTTTTTCCATTTAAATAACAACTACAAAACACACAAAAACATTGCAAAATATAAATAAATCATTAAAAACCACTTTATATTCTGAAAAATTACAGAAAATCTAGAAACCTTTCCTTTTATTTTTGCAATCCATGGCCCTCTTTTTCTCAACCTGTAAATTTCAACAAAAATATTTTTGTCTATTTTTAAAAAAATTCCAAAATCTTTCCAAATACCCAAACATATGCTAAAAATTCATTTAACATGCTAAAAAATTTCAAATTAATTTCTGAAAATTTCCTAACCCTTCCCTTCACATTTTTATTTATTTTTGGTATCTTTTTCTTAGCTATCATAATATTTAATTTCCCCCTAAATTCCTTAAAAATACAATACAATAAAACCTTTTTTTTAATCAATACACCAACTAACCGTCTCGAGCAAAAATCCAGATATTTTTGGATTGAGACGCGCGCATTCTTTGCATTTTCATACACCCACTACCAGGTATTTTCCTTTTATTTGTTTTAAAAAAAATAAATAAAATAAAACATACACACAAGCTCTCCTAAAACCCACGATTAATATAAAACTAACGCAAAACCAAACAACCAAGAAAAGCACACACAACCAAACAAACCAATATTTAACCTAAATCAAACCTAACTACCACCATGGCACGCGCATTCGCGCTAAACACACATACTTTTTAATTAAACATGAACCAGCCGTTCACTTAGCACGCGCTACGTGCGCTACAGAGGCACTTTAAATTTTAAATTAAAAAGAACCAGCCGTCACATGAGCACGCGCTGGCAAAAAAGCGCTCCACATCACTTTAAATTGTAATTAATGAATTGCATCAGTCGGGAATCGAAGTCCGGGAATCGAATAAAAGCATCATTTTAACCTAATAATTGGTAATTTAATTTCTAATAAGGAACCGCTGTTTTCTTGCTAAGGTTTATTACCTAATAAAAATTCACCCATTTTTAATAATTGATTAAAATCAACCCTTCATTAAATTAATTCCCCCCTCACTGCACTTAATTCCCCTTTTTAATGAAGCGTTTCGTGGGATGGGTATGCGCCGTCATTAGAGTTATTTTCCATGGTCCAGTCTTGGTTTATCACTGATGTAATCTTGATATGTGTCGGATATGGTATGGTTTTGGTTTCATGTCTTTGTTACGGTTACGGGTACGGTATGCAGTTTTTTTTTCTTTTATTGCCTGATACGGGGTCCTGGGTGTTTGTCTGATGCATCGCATGAAGCTTTCGGTCGCATTTGTCTCAAGGTCATGTCAAATTTTTTCTAGGATGTGGTTTGCTTGGGGTTAGTTGGTCGTGTCACGTTTTATTGGTAATTCTCTTATCCTTGGTTTTTTGTTTGTTGCTTTGCAGGCATTTTCCTTGATTGTCTGTGTTTGTGGTGTGTGTGTAACAATTTGAATGGCGCATTCTCATGCTCCTCCCCCTATCCAGTACGTCCCATTAGCTAGTAGGGATTACTCTTCCCTACTTACTTTTGAGCCCCTCACGAAGGCAGGACTTGCTGCTTTTGTGGCCACTCCTTTTCCATTGCTTCCAGAGGATCCGTCGTTATGTGATGAGTTCCTGGCCTCTTACAGCAAGAAGACAGGAGTAGTCCAAGGCATGTCTATGACTTTGACATCTCGAGGCTTAGGGAAGGCTCTGTCTCTTCCCTTCAAAGGAGAACCTTTTGTGACCACTCGTCAGCTCTTCTCTAATGAAGAGATTCTCAAGCTGTTGCAGAAGCAGACAAGGGAAATCCTTGATGTTAAGAAGGTGATAAACTCTTCAGGAGTTTCTTTTTCTATGATTACTGATCCCGTATGGAAGACGATCTGTCAGTTCCTTCAGGACAGGTTTATGCCTGCCAAAACGCCATCCCACTATTTGTCCAAAGAGCTTTTTACAGCTTCCAGGATGGTGCTGAAAGGAGTTGCTATTGATTGGAGCACATACCTCCTTACTAAAATGGATCAGCATTTTGTTAAAGTCACCAGGGGTAATGTTACCAATGTTACATATGGATCATATTTATCTGCCTTCTTGACCTATTCAGGTTTACAGAAGACTGTGCCTCCGCCTCCTCCATCAGATCCAGTACCTCCTCCTCCACCTTCAGAAGAGTCCGCACCCATTGACATCGAGGATGATGATTCTCCGCCTCCCCTGGTCATACAGCGCAAACGCTTGAAGCGGGTAGCGGATAAAGCCCCTTCTGTACTTCCCTTAGTGCCTATCCCTGCTACTTCTGGCAGTGAACTCCCTGGGTATCTCACTTGCAATAACCTGTTCAGAGCACATCGAGAAGGATCCTTAGAGATCTCAGTTCCTTCCCTGAACAGTCTTGTCTCAGGAGATGCCATTCCTTTCCTCTGCAAGGATATTCAAAGTTCCATTGAGTTGTCAGTGACAGCCTGTGTTCAACAGCTGTACGCATCTTTCTATGAAGAGCTCATGCAGTCTAAGGACCAGTTGCATAAGGCAACATCTGAGTTAGCCTCTGCTAAGGATACCCTAGCAGATTTATTTAAGCAAATGGAATAGCAAACTCAACTGGTTGCCACCCAAAGCGATGAGATTTCTTCATTGAAGACCCAATTATTCGAGGCTCAATCCCAAGTTACTAGCCTTTCAGACGAGAAGGAGAGGATGTCCAGAGAAGCGAAAGAATACCAAGCTATCTTAGATGACAAGCTTTCATCTTTACAGATGGCTAATGACACAGTGGCCAACCAAGCCTCCCAAATGCAGCAGTTGCAAGATCAGCTTGCAAAGTCCCGCTCTGTTCCTCCAAGCCCTCCTGTTCCATTGATTCCTTCTCTTTCACAGCAGGACTTGGCTGCCCTACAGAGACAAGCTACTTTGTGCCCTCTATTCCAGGATAAAGTGGAGAGATTGCAGTCCAGAATGGACTTGTTATGGTCTACATTTGAGCAGTTTCAGGAATATGTCTTACCTGACCATTCTTTCTTTGTCCACTACCACTTACAGAAGATGGTTTTCTATATGAAGCTTTCCATGATGGATTTACCTTTTCCAGAGGATGGCTGGAGTGGGGCTTGGTCTGCTGAGTTGTTGACAGAGGTAGTCAGAATGGTCTTTGAAGATTCTGTCACGCCAGATACCATGTTGATGTCATACATGTATCTCCACGGAGATTTGTTAATTCCAGATGAGGTAGATATGGCATGGTATGTGGGGGATGTGGTCTTACATGCTGTTTTATATGTCAATCATTTGGAGTTGCGCATAGCTGATATGTTCCAAAGTTATTCCTCCAAAGTGGCTGATTGTCATGATAGTTTGTGGCATCCCATGATTGATTCGGTGGTCCTCAATCAAAGACAAAACACAGCTCCTACCTTTGCCCAGAGTACTACCCAACTGAGGATGGATCTCTTAACCTATCTTTCCAAACATAATCCGTTTGATGCTACCTTCTTTGATGCCTATCATAAACGATCTCTTTTAGGACCTTCTGTTCCTACCCTCCTCTATTACCAACAAATGGCTCACCGCTATGCTATATATCTTTCCCTTTGTCAGTCTAATTCCACAATTATTTTACCACTTCTTTTCCAACCTTCATCTTTCCCTCAAATTCCCATTTTTACTTACTGTTCCTTTATTGAGGATAGGGTATTTTCCCCTTCTCCACCCTGTCCTTCACCCCTCATTAATGTACCCTCCACATTTCCTATTTATCAGTTAACACCGTTCCTTAGTGATTCCTTATAAATTTCTGCCACTCATTCTTTAACCTTTTCTTCCTTTTATGATTTTTCCTATCCTTCCCTACATCCACTTTCCCTTATTCCACTACCCTCTCCTAACACTTCCATATCTCAATCACCTCAGTTGGTTAGTGACTGTGACGGGTTTGATAATCTGATTTCCAGAAGAAGGGGATGGAGTTCGGATGATTGCCTTACCGGACCGCAGATTAATTGGCCAGTAATTCCAGGAGAATGGACAGCTTCCAGTCAAGCTTATCAAAACTATGTTCATTTTTCCCAACAATATTCACAGTCTGCAGATCCCTCAGTGAGATTAACTGCTCACTTTGCTTGGTACCTGGCGTATATGCATAGGCACTCTCATACTAATTCAAAGCCTATTCCAAAGTTGTGCATGAATGTCAATGTTAGCATTGATTCCCAACAGCTGGACATACTGTATTTTCATGCCCTTTGTTTGCCTAGCAGATACTTGGTCCTGTTGGAAAGGATGTGCTGTCTCCAATTTTTTCAAAATCCTCCTAAAAACTTTGTAGATGAATCCTTATCTATGGATCGATTCCAACAACATCAATCTTTTAAGAGGGATCATCTTCATTGATGCCTTTCCAATGTATGATGGAAGCTTTTTAATGAACAACTCTCTTTTTGAAGAAGTCATTCAGATGGTTGTGTTGTGTATTAGTGTTTGTGTTGTGAGTTCATTTATGTCAAACTAACGTGGTGGTTTCCTATTGGATTTCGTGTACGAGTTCCATTTTGGAGATTTGTGGTGATGGGGTCGTGGTTGGAGAATTGAAGAAGATGCTGATGAAGAAGAAGCAAACTCTTATATCCTTTCCAAATTTGTGGTGATTTTTTTAGTTTGATAAGAGGTGTTAATGTATAAAGAGTTTTCCTTTCTTTGTATTTTTATATCAGAAACAGGTTATAAGTTGGGGTCGTGATGGATGGATTATTTTTTAGAAGATATTGAAGATCAAAGTTGAGCTTTTTCCTGAACTTGAATTCCCTTTTTCCTGGGTCGCGAGGACGCTTCCTTATTAAGTGTGGGGATATGTTGAGTGTTGAAATGACTTGTTTTTTGGATGATTTTTGTTGTTTTTGAGAGCTGAATGGTTGATTTTATGAGATGATTGATTGATTTGGAAGTGGTTTGAGAGTGTTTTAGATGATATTGATTGTGTTTTGGAAGTTCATGATGTTTGTTGATGGTTCTGTGATGTTTTGATAGGTTCTGAATGGTTCTGTATATCTTCTGTTTTGTTCTGTTTTGGTCTGTTTTGTTCTGATTGTCTTCTGTAAGGAGGGATGAAGTATTGATTGATGAAGAATGAGATATTGAGAAAGTTTATTGAATGGTTTGTGAGAGTTTGGAATAGTTTGAGAATGAGTTATGTGGTTTTGATAACCTTCTGTAGGTCTTCTGTAGAGCTTCTGCTTCTGTTCTGTCTCTGTTCTGTTCTGTACTGTAGCTGTTCTGGTACTGTTCTGTAGACTGTTCTGTATACTTCTATAAGTGTTCTGTGGAATGTATGTGTGACTTTGGGAAAGTTTTCTAGTCTTGGAAAGAGGTGAATACAAGTGCAAAAGAGCTGAAAGAAGTGGAAGAAGTAGCTGCTGAAGACTCAAGAGAAGACTAGAGTGAAGTAACAGTAGTGAGCTGTGAAGAGACACTGTAGTGGCTCTGGTGACCCTTCATATCAGACATACCTCTTGGGAGGGGTATCCACGACCTAAGAGTGATTATTGAGAGTAATTTTTGAGAGATTGTAGTGAGGATATGATGTATTATTGATAGAGTGAGAGAGAGAGAGTCAGAGATAGCCAATTCTACTCAACCAGAGTGATTGTATAAGAGAGATTGAGAGAGAAGACTATGAAGATATTGAAGATGAATACTATGTGATGTAATTCCATTTCAAGATGGTGTGCTTCTTTGCTTTCTTTGTTCTATTGATGGATTTTGTGAAGATGTTGAAGAATGTGGCTGATTTTATCAAATCCGTGGGAGGTCTACATGATGCTGCATGAAGATTTGTTGTGCCTGGTGTTCTTTTCTTCATTGTGATCATATGAAACATGATAAACAAGCTTGTTAATGTTACAAGATAGATTTTCTTGCAAGAGAATTCCCTTTTCCTTGGTGTTCCTCTCGGGGCTCCAGTTGACCATGCAATGGAAGTTTACTTCTTTAGTAAGTCTGTTAGAGGTGCTGCAATCAAAGCATAGTTTTTGATGAAGACCCTATACCATCCTGTCAATCCAAGAAAGCTGTGTATTTCTTTGACAGATGTTGGTATTGGCCATTCTAGTACATCTCTGACCTTGGCTGGGTCCACTAAGATTCCTTCTGCTGATACTATGAATCCCAGATATTCAATCTGACGCTTGAAGAATGCACACTTCTTCATCTTAGCATACATCTTATGTGCCCTCATTGTCTCAAGGACAATCCGAAGTTGGGGTTCATGATCTTCTTCCTATTTAGAGTAGACTAACGTGTCATCGAAGAAGAAGATCACGAAGTCATCAAGATATGGCCTAAAGATATCCTGCATTAACCTGTTGAAGGTGGTAGGTGCATTCGTAAGCCCGAATGACATAACTAGGAACTCAAAGTGCCCATATCTTGTATTGAAGGCCGTCTTGGGGATATCTTCTTCCTTGATCCTTATCTGATAGTAACCTGACCTGAGATCAATCTTGGAGAAGATCTTTGCACCCTGAAGATGATCAAGAAGCTCATCTATTTTAGGGATAGGGTACTTGTTCTTGATCGTTGATTGATTCAATCCTCGGTAGTCAATACATAGTCGAAGTGTCCCATCTTTCTTTTTCTAGAATAGTACTGGAGCTCCCCATGGTGAACTGCCAGGCCGGATGTAGCCCTGATCTAGTAGTTGATTGAGTTGTTCCTTCAGCTCAATTACTTCTGGTATGGACATTCTATAAGGTCTCTTTGCAATGGGTGGAGCTCCTGGTACTAACCTAATCTCATGATCCACTTCTCTTTGAGGCGGGAGTTCTGTCAACTCTTTGGGGAATATGTCCGGATATTCCTTTAGCCAAGAAGGTCCTTCATTAGACTCTTGCTTATGATCTAACTTGTTGAGTTTGATCAAGTAGATAGGTAATCCTTTTCTGACTCCTTTTATGATCGAGAAACTTTGGCCAATTGAATTTTTGGCACTCCAGCCTCACCTTGAGTTGTGACTAATTCTCTTTTAGAGTTTCAAAAGGAAACTTGACCCTTTCCATGATGAATGTGGGTGTCATTAGGCCTAAGCCAATCCATTCCAAGTAGACACTCATGGATACCTAAATTCATGACTCTGAATTCGACCGAAGTCTTCTTTCCTCCCAGAAAGAATTCCATCTTAGCAGTTTGCCTAGTACAAGTAACCTCACGACCATTTGCCAATTCCATAAGCAAGGTAAGTGCTTCTACTGTGGCTATTCCTAATCTTTTTGCACAAGATGGTGAGATAAAGGAATGTGTACTTCCACAATCAATCAAGGTCTTGAAACTTTTACCTTGATAGTCCGACGGTGTCTGAATCACCGAGAATTGGCGATTTGGGCCTTTCTTGTGTAGAGCGGCATGGATTGTCGCTCTTTCAAACTCTGCTTCCATGGTCGGATCTTCTTCTTCTTCTTCTTCGTGCATTTTCCTATTGGCAATGCAGGCGGTTCTTCCTCTGCCTTGGGTAGCGGCTCCTTGACCACGGCTCATTCCTTGAAAAGGTGCTTGGCGATGTCCTCCACCAAGCTTGGGATATTGCCTTTTAAAGTGACCAGGTTCGTTGCAGTGGAAACAACGAAGGTTTCGGCCATTACTTTGAGTAGGAACAAAGTTGTTGACATTATTTGTCCTTGCTTTCTTTCTTTGTCCCTAATTATGACCTTGAACTCTCTTTATCTAAGGTTTGAATGCTCCTCTGTTCGGGTCACTATAAGACCAAGCTTTGTTACCCCTTGGTCTAGACTGCACCTCCTGAATTATAGGCGCCGCTCGAATGAGTGCATCCTAAAGATCTGATGGACGCATGGATTCGAGACGGGTATTTACTGGTGGGTTTAAACCCGCACAAAATTTAGACACCTGCTCTGTCATGTCCATTTGTGGCGCCCCTCGAATGAGTGCATTCTAAAGATCTGATGGACGCATGGATTCGAGATGGGTATTTACTGGTGGGTTTAAGCTCGTACAAAATTTAGACACCTGCTCTGTCATGTCCATTTGTGGCGCATACTTTAAAAGTGAGACGAATTTAGAGTAGTATGCGTCAAGAGTGAGCCCCAATAGTTTTATCTCATAGAACTCATTCATTTTCTGCGTGCGATATGCAGGTGGTAGATATCTTCCTTGCACGGCTTTCTTCAGTTTCTCCCAGGTAAGGGATCCCTCCGCGATCCCTTGATCCCTGCACCATTGCTTCCACCAAAGCCTGGCTTTGCCAATGAGCTTTAGCTTGGCGAGCATAGCCTGATTGGCGGGTGCAGTACCAGCTGCTTCGAAGTAATCCTCCATGGATTCAATCCAAATTTCAGCATCAGCTTGAACGGACCTGCCTCTCCCATCAAACTTGGGCGGCTTAATCTGTTTGAGAAGAAACTTCTTCTCCTGGATTACGGCAGTACTTGATGTAGGAGGCGAACTAGGAACTTGTACCTGGGGTTGTGCCTGGATAAAGGTTTCTTAACATTATTATACGATAATCGTTATTGATTTATTTTACATCTTCAATTCTGCTATCACGTAAGCAATGTAGCCACTTAACTTTTTATCAATTCTTATGCACAATTAGACATTGATAAAAAAAAAAGTCTTATTTGTATTAACTTATCACATCTTAACGTCTTTGAATGCACTTCATTTCTTGTCAATCAAGATCACAAATCTAAGTTTTCTCTTAGAGCCACACAACTGATCTTTATAGGATATGGAGAGCCACATGGTCAAAAAGGCCTATCGCTTCTATGATCCAATTGATAAAGTCTTTATTTATGGCCGAAGTGCCATTTTTTATGAAGATAATCTTGTTCCGTCCAACACCACAACATGTCCATCTCTCACACTTTTTCCAGTCAAAGAATCCCCGACATTAGATATGCCTCAAACAAATCCAAACATCACTTCGACAAAATCCTCTCCATCTAGTTCTAGCCACAATTGCTCTTTACCTTTTTCATCAGCCTTATCTTCTTATAAAAGATGGAATTCCCTTAACACATGTGAACACTCCTTATCTCCAAAGCATTCAAACCTTAAAGCCTTATTTAAACCTTTAGGAGCTATAGAAGCTCCAAGCCGTTGATTAGTGCCAATCATGGCTGCTGATGACGGCGCAAAAAACACACCTGCAAACGGTGCCACACAGTAGCAGAAGCTACATGACACACAACTGTCGTCTTCACAAAACGACAGACAACTCATGGATGCCTTGACCAGTTCTAAGCCACAAGCTCCTCCACAAAATGACAGGCAGCAAGCGCCAACGCTACATTTCAAACGGCAGCATTTGGTGCAATCTGTCAACTCCAATAATCCCTTTGCAAGTCAACAAGCTGCCATCATTGGCAAAATCAGATCTCAATCTTCACTTACTCATACTCTCAATCGTCCACAATTTGAAAGTTCCCAAGAAAATCAATATAAAGATCAAGCTTCCATTCAACAAGATTCATTTCCTCATGAACACTTGCCTCCTCTCCATGCCTCTACTCCCAACTTAGCTCCATCCACTAATGAACAAAAACCTTGAAGGTATGCTCGCATAGCCGCAATGTCTTTGACATCAAGCAATACTTCTCCTATGGCTCTCATTGTTACAACTCTACGGCCTCCATCTCCTACTTCTCCATCAATGCTGATTACTCTATTCAGTACATCTGACTCCAACACTGAAGAGGTACAATCACAATCAACTTTGTGCTTCAAGAACTTACATGATCTTCATATTCAAGCCAACATTGCTCTTGGCCAAGCTCAAAAATCACCTCCAATCACTATTCCTGAAGCTCCAATTTGTCCTACTGTTACTTAAGCACTTCAAAGTACTAAAGCATCTCAATGGCAAGTTGCGATGCTTGAAGAATACAAAGTGCTACTTCACAATAACACTTGGAAATTGGTACCCCTTCCTCCTGGAGAATCTACAATAAGCTGCAAATGGGTACTTCACAAAAAGCTTAAATGAGATGGTTCCATCGACAAGTACAAAACTCGACTTGTGGCTCGTGGTTTCGAAGAAATTGAAAGCCTCCATTATGGAAGTACATTCTCTCCTATATTTTCTTTGTCCTTTTTACGGGTATTACTCTCCATATAAGCTCATTTTAAGTTAATTCTTAACCACATTGATGTTAAGACTGCCTTCTTGCATGGTCACTTAGAGGAAAAAATATTTATGTCTCAACCACCAAATTTTGTTGATCCCAAATATCCTACATACGTTTGCCTACTACATAAAGCTCTTTATGGTCTAAAACAGGCACCTAGGCAGTGGTAAACTCGTATTCATTCTCGCTTACTACACCATGGCTTTCGGAGGCTAGAAATAGATCACAATATTTATACTCTTCTTCAAGGCAACATTTCATTATCTTAGTTCTCTATGTTGATGGCATTCCTATTCTTGCCAACACTCCTCATGTGATGTCCAAAGCCAAATTTATCATATCTTCACAGTTTGCTATAATAGACTATGGTCCTGTGCATGACTGTCTTGGCATTGAAATTGAATAGTCAACCACATCCATTAAAATGCATCAACATACCTACATTATGTCTATTCTCTCCCTTTATTCCATGCTAAAATGTAATCCCATGGTCACTTCATTTTCCCAAAATCTATAATTGTATCCATCCTCCTCCCATTCTCTTTCCACTAATCAGGCTCATGAAATGGAGACCATTCCTTACATGGAAGCACTTGGATATCTCCGATATCTAATTACTTGTACCCATCCAGATTTATCTTATGCACGACACATTCTCTCAAAGGCCATGCATCAACCAACTTATGAACATTGGAAGCAGCTCAAACGGGTCTTGAGACATCTAAAAGCAACATCAAATGTGGGAATTTGTTTTACAAAATACATCAATGATTTTCTCTTACGAGCCTATTCCGATGCAGATTGGGGTAGTGATCATGCTACCCAAAAATCTCTCACTCGTTTTATCATTACTTTAGCAGGAGGTCCTATCTCTTGGAGTACCAAACAACAACACTCCGTTGCACTTTCTACTACTGAAGCCGAATATGTGGCATGCAGCATGGCAGCTTGGAAAATAATTTATCTGAAGAAACTCTTGGAAGACATCAGTTTTGGGTATCAGCCTCAGCAAATTCCAATCTTCACCGACAATAAAGCATCAATCTCTGTCATTCAAGGACCAAAATTAAGCATCAAACTCCACGATATTGATATGAGATATCATTTTATATGTAAATTAGTTGAAAGTTCCCATATCATCCTTCAATATGTACCATCATGTGACAATGCTGCTGATTTTCTCACCGAATGAGTTCCTCACTTGAAGCACAAAATTGCCGTGCAAATCCTTTGCATGATCTGATCAGGAGGGAAAACATCCCACACTTCTGCTCCATTTTTCGTTCCTCTGTGCTACGGTAAACATGTGGGACTTATTAGGGACCCCTATTTTAAGATCCCTAATCTAAAGTGAAAACCGGGAACTTGAAGATAAGAGGATAATGTGCCCAATAAGAGATAGAGATAGAGACAATATAGAAAAGGTATTGAAGTGCAATTCAACATTTCATTACTAGTGGTTGTATATATACAAGGTACATTAAATGAGGTAGGTGAGCCTTATCTCTAAATATTTAAGATATTTACAAAGTGGATATCTAGTGCCATATCCCTCGTCATCGACGAATTTCCTGTGATTCCTTCAACCAGCTACCTCCCTGGGTGTTGTCGCATGGTCCCTCTCACGAAGGACATTGGACGTGTGCTATGAAGACACTTGAGTACCTCCTACAACTGACAATGATACAAGACGCAACCTCAATAATCAACATTCCTCCTCGGAAGGAGACAACCAAGAAGGCAGAAGACAAAGAAAGGAAAAGAGTAAAAGCGCTCCTGGATGGAGGTCAGACTCTGAAAATCTGAACGACGGTGTCGCCTTGAGAAAAGAAAAGAGTAAAAGTGCACCATTAAATATGAAGGAGCTCCCAAATCCTTGTAAAAAGAGTGCCGGGCTCACTCCCGTGCCAATTGTATACATTAGTGGGAACATGATAAGTTAGAATGGTGGGAAATAGGAAAAGAGGGCCTAGGTTAATGGCCAGCCATGTAAAAAGTGGGGATGACTGCCCAAAAAGTAGGGCATGTATATAAAGTTCAAAAGTGAATGAGAAGCTCATTCTTGAGTGTGGCTAAAGCTTCTTCTTCTCGTGCTTCTTACCTTCTTGCTTGTGTTTGAGTGAGGGATTGAGGGAATGTGAGGGAGAGAGGGAATGAGTGTGTGTGAGTGAGGGATCATGGAGAAGAAGCTCCCTATCTTCTCCCTTCATCTTCCCTTCTCTTCTTCTCTCCTCTCCTCTCGCACGGCTATGGAGGATGGAGCTTGACGGAGAGCGATTGAGGTTGCTTGAGCTTGCTACAAGGATCGTGGAGCTACCGGAGCGTGAGAGAGAGAAGGGAACTCGATCGAGCATCAAGGTAAGCTCACTACACCCACAAGGTAGGAATTGCACGTCGGCTATGTGAGAGGTAGCCATGGCTGCTCGGCTTGAAGCACTTGATCAATAAGCGGTCCGTAGGTCTTGGGGTAGAGCTCCGTAGCTTCCCTACATTTTGGTTCCATTGTCGGGACCGACGGAATCGAACTTGAGCGCCACACACATCATATCGAGCATGGCAGTAGGGTTTGCAGCCTGAACCAGTGCTTGAGATAGTTAGGAGGACTAGGAGGTTTTAATACATTGAGCAAGTAAGTATTTTTATTTACTGTTGAATGTAGAGTAGGATCATCTGTTTTTATTTCTATTTCTTTTTTCTATTGCAATAGGTTAAGGGTAGGATAGAAAAAAGAAGGGAATAGAAGGGTTTTGCTATTACTGGAGATAGGGAAGTTGGGGCGTGAATTCAGACATCTCGCTGGTGGAGTGTATGAGATTAGCTGAGTCCACAACAGACTATGGGAGGTAATAAGGGGCACAACAGACTAGGGTGTCCACATTTGACACCCTGTTTTCTGAGACGATTGTGAGACTGGGAGAGAGTGAGAGAGCTGCGGGAGATCGCGAAGTGCTGACCAATTGAGCACCCCATCGCTTTGAGGTATGCCAGATGTTCCCCTCTTTCGCTCGCGTTGATTTGGAAAGTGCGGCATGATTTGATAGGGTAGGCATTAACCAGTCTGTCCGATTCCCAGAGTCGGACCGTCCGATTGCGAGAGTCGAATAGTCCGATTGCAAAAATTGGACCAGTTGAATCCAATTCCCAGAATCAGACCAGCCCACCAAGTTGGACCAGGTGTTGAGTCCCAAACATGAGCCACTCGACCCATTGCAGTGGTTGAGACCACCCCCCGTCTGACTAAGGGAAGCCGGACCAAAGTAAGACCAAACCCGCCCATCCAAGTCCCAGAATTGGACCAGCCCCCGACCGATTCCCAGAATCATACCAAAGTACTAGAGCTTGAATAGGAGGTGATTCACCTAGACCACAGTCGTGGGTGCCCTGGTGACGTCTCTGACCCCCTAGGAAACCCAGTTTGACCTTGGAAGTTGGATACCAGACAAGGTGACCGAAGATTCAAATAGCTAGACACCAGGCTGACATAATTGGGATTGGATGCAATGTCTGGCGACCAGCCAACCAACTAACCAACCCTGAAGCAGGATAGGGAATGCAGTAGGGTCTTTCTGTAAGACTTTAGAGTGGCCAGGACCTGCACCTAAAGACACATCAGGCCACAACCGAAGGCAGTGAGGCGGAGCCTGTATCAGGCATTTAGTGCATCCTCACCTCATCTCCTGATTTCATCACCTAGGGTGCACTACAAGGAAAGGAAAATCCTGCTTCCACACCGAGCACTAGAAAGCACTAAGCACAAGTTATGGATAAGATTAACGATGATTTTTAGTAACAAGGAGCTTAATAGGAAACATAATAACATTAAGGAACCCATTACTAGGAGAGGATCCCAAGGCATAGCGGGCTACTAGGGAACTCCATCTATAGGGCCTTGAGAGGACATGAAGGCCCGGAGGACCGCAACATAGAGAATCAGACGCCGCTAGAGCTAATCAAGTTGATTGATGACCCAGTGAATCGGGAAGCAAAAGCAATGTCAGGATCCCAAGGCGGACCATGAGAGGATAGACTCGACTTGGGAGAATTTCCAGTCATGGTGCAGGAGTTAGTCAACGAGTATGACTTGCTGGCCAGGACAGTAGTTCAGGGTAGGCCGGTAGAGGAAGTAGTAGCGGCCTTAGAAGAGGAACAAAAAGAAATCAAAAGGCCGCTAGAGAGCATGATCACCTAAAACCACAAGTAGAAGACTAGGAGACTCCAACAAGACATGGATATGTACGAGGCCCGGCGCGTGCTAGCCTTGGCTGGAGCAGCTAAGGCAGGATAAAATGCGGAGAGAGAGCGGGCAATGGAGCATGACTTGTCATTAAGTGAACTTGTACCTAGGCGGCTCATGGACAACATGTCTGCTGAGCAGGGCGCAACATCCCTAGCCACAGCCTTACTCTCAGGATTAGGGGTCACAAGGGGCAAAGGGGCAATCTAGGATCCCTATAGTGGTAAAACAACTGGACAAGTACAAACCTAGCAACGACCCATATAGCTTTGTGGAGCACTTCAAATAGGTTTGTGAAGCAAATGGCCTCACAAACCCTGCACAACGCTCCCAAGCTTTTGGGCTATGCTTAGGAGACAAAGGGAGGGTGTGGTACACCAGCCTGGATGCAACCGAGCGTGGGAACTTTGCCCATCTTAAGGACCACTTTGTCAAGAGGTTCTTTGAGGCAGGATACTCCAACAACCTCATCGTCCACTTGATGAATGTCAGCCAGAGAGAAAAGGAGGACGTAAGAGACTATGTCACACACGTACGTAGTCTCTTCAAGAGGATCCCGGCCAATGAGCAACCTAACAGAAGGCTGTGTCTACAGTGTTCATAAATGGAATCCGTAGCAAGGAACTCTACAAGGCTTGGCTAGTACCTCCATACTACACAGAGATGTGTTGGCTAGGGTTTTTGATGAAGCAATAAGAGTAGACAGCCAGCTGAGGGAGCGAAGCATGAGGAACACCAGTCGGGACAGTGCAGGTGAGAGGGCTTTAGAGCGATTAAGGACGTTGGGTGAGAGAGGGAGATCTAACGCGCAGGATAAGGGAAAGGGAGTCGACTAAGGTCAGGACCTGGCAGAGGTGAGAATGGAGCTTGTGCGTTTGCAAGAACAAATAAGGAAGCCTATGCATGTCCACGTGCAGTGCATACACTGTGGTGGAAACCACCTCCCAGCCGAGTGTCAAGATCCTAGATCTAGACCGTGTTCAAACTGTGGTAGGTTTGGACATGACGGGTTGCATTGTAGATTGCCCAGGAGGTTTCCATACGCTAAGCAATACAACCCTCCGTACCTAGGCAACAGGTCATCTAACTTTCTTGGCAGGGGAGCCAAACTGGCCCTCCCAATACCAAACGACACGAGACTAGTCATCCCTAGGCTAGAGATGAACCCAACAGACATACCTAGACCACCAGGACCCTGCGTGACCCAACCACCGAGTGATGTTCCTGTGTTCATTATGTGGAGGAACCTAGTGAAGAAGAGAGCTACGTAAACCCATACATCTTCTATGACGAGGAGGGCAATCTGGTCCTCATGGACTATCGACCGGTGCCGGTGATGGCGCCGGGTAGAGGAAGAGGTAGAGGCTTTGGAGGACCAAGCCAGGACCCAATCTCATGTTGGACCTGCGGTCATCCAGGCCATATATCATCACACTACCCAGAAAGGGAACAAGCAAATCCAGACAAGGCAGACCTTAGGTGCACCAAATGTGGGATCACGCACTTGTTCCCTGACTGCCCTAGGCGGAAGCCATCAGCCAGTCTGGCCAATGTGCCCTCCGTACCCTTGGGGTTGTTTGGCATAGAGACCTTTGGTGGAGAGGACACACCCATCCCACTGCATGTCATGACGCGAGCGCAAACAAGACGAACATGCATCTCACTACCTAGGCCAAGTAACCTGGACGCAGCCTCACTGGGAAAGAAAAGCCAAAGGAGAAGGAGAAAGAGAGCAGACGCAAGGATCACTCTTAAGACCGAGGAGGCTACAACCTTAGCGGTGGGAAGAGGGGTCACAGACGCTGAGGTAGAGACCTCTGCCCCCAAGACGGTGGAAGTAGGTAGTGCCAAGGTGGGGGAATACCCTCATCCCAGGCTGCAACTTGAGGCTATCGCCAAGGTAAAGGTGTTACCATATTTCCGACCACGTTACCACAGCACAGAGGAACGGGAACTGGGAAAGAAGGAAAAAGAGCAAAAAAGGCGCAAAAGCAAAAAAGGCTCCTTGACTGGCAACCAATCCCTGAAAAATTCAAATATTTGGACACGACCCTCAAAAGGCTTCGGTGTGGGGTCGCGGCAATAAAAGAGGAAAAGGCGCACCATTAAAATATGGGAGCGCTCCCAAATCTGTGTAAAAGAGTGCCAAGCTCACTCCTGTGCAAAGTGTATGCATTAGTGGGAATAGGGTAAATTAGAATGGTGAGAAATAGGAAAGAGGGCCTAGGCTATGGCCGACCATGTAAAAGAGGAAAAGGGGATGACCGCCCGGAAGGGATTTAGGGTTTTGTATATAAACTTGAAAAAATGAATGAGAAGCTCATTCTTTGGTGTGTGGCAAAAGGAGTCTTCTTCCTCCTCTCTTTCTTCTCTCCTTGTTGCTTGTGTGTGCTCTTGAGAGAGGGAGTGTGAGAGTGTGAGGGAGTGAGTGCGTGTGAGGGTGAGGGATCAAGAGGGTGAAGCTCTTCACCATCTCCTCTCCTCTTGTTCTCTTCTCTCCCCTTCTCTTCTCTTGCGTGCGTGGCTATGGAGGATGGAGCTTGGAGATGGAGGAGGCTTGAGGATGGTTGTGCTAGCATATAGGATCATGGAGCTACCGGAGTGCAAGAGAGAGGAGGGTACTCGATCGAGCATCAAGGTAAGCTCACTACACTCGTAGGATCGACGGCGCGTCGACTATGTGAGAGATAGCCATTAGAGCTCGCTTGAAACGCTTGAAAGAATAAGTGGTCCGAGGGTCTTGGCAGTTGAGCGAAAGCTCCCACATTTTGGTTCCATTGCCGGGACCACGGATTCAAGCTTGAGCACTTGCACGCCTCACATTGAGCATCAAAGTAGAGTATTCATCCCCGAAACGGAGCTTGAGATAGGTAGGAAGTTGGGTGCTTTTAATCTTCGAAACAAGTAAGCATTTTGGATATTTTGGTTGTTGATGATTGGAAAGCATGGAGAATCTATTCCAGTTTTTTAACTTCGATTTTTGTTGCATTTAGCGTAGGTTAGAGCTAGGAGATCGAACCGGAAGAGGGTAGGGTTCACTGTTTCAAAACAGAGTAAAAACAGGAAAAAAAAAGTCATGCAAATGCGCAAAATGCTTGCTAGTGAGGACTAAGATCGATAAGAGAGGGATCAGGGGTGTCAACACCACAATTGGGAGGGGCATATAAAAATCGGGAGGCTAAGAGAACTCATTTGTGCCATTTCAGAGTGAGAGAAAGAGAGAGAGAGAGAGCTAGGAAGCCCCAAGCCGTGTGATTCAATCGCAGCACCAACGCACTCACCGACCCATTCAAGTATATCAATCCATTCCTCAAATCCCCTAGATGGTATCTGGAGGTGTGTGCTTGTAATAGTTGAGTAAATCGCAAGAACCGGGCAAGGTCGGCATCGTGCGGTTTCCATCGCGCCATTTTCGGCCCGTCCAAGCTATCGATTCTGGGCCGAGGCCTAGAATCGGCCCAGAATCGGCCTTCGGCCCCTTGCCATTTGGCCACTCGGCCAGAACCCTAGTCGGCATTCGGCCCGTCCAAGTCAACCTGTCCGAGAGACTCTCTTCGGACCGCTCGAGCCATAACTTTTTGACCACGTGGCACATTCGGCCTGGTGCCATTTGGCCCGTTCGAGCGACCCGTCCGAATTCCACAATCAAAACTTGGCCACACCCGCGATTCGACCCTCGGCCAACTACGGATTCGACCTGTCCAAATTAGCCTATCCGAATCTGTCAAACCTGACATTTGGCCCATCTGAGTAAAACTCGTCCGAGCCACATTGGAGATTCGGTCCTTGACCCCATGCTAGTCGGCCCGTCCGAGTGACCCACTCGGACCCTGCAATTCGGACCACTTGGTCTGAATGCAGTCTTTTGTCAAAGTTGTCAAAAATTTGACCCAACCGGGAAACGCGCATTAGCACAACTTGTCGAAACCCTTCGGGCATTCAGAACTTGATTCTGGCACCCGGGCTAAGAGAAATTGTAGTACACGGCGGCTTAGCGGTAGGTAGTAGATAGTTGAGGGAGCCACGGACTAGAATGCAAGCCGCTGAACCACGAAGACCCGATCGATCAGAAGTGAACAAGGAAACAAAAAAGGAACCCTAAAAGCTGACTCAACAGCAGGAAAATGGACCCACAAGCCTATCAGGCCAGAAACGGGCGAGAGTGAGTGGGGCGCCGAGAAATTGCTTGCTGCACTCACATTGGATTCTGCACTTGAAGTACACTTAAGGAATCTGAAAGCCTGATTGGGCACAGGTGCACGAGGACAACACACTCACCAAGTGGCGGTAAATTGAGAATTGTATTCAGTAATTAAGGGACCTCGCTCAGATAAAGCGCTCAAGGAACCCACCAATAGGAGAAGACCCAGGACATAGACAACATGCAAGCATAGAGGAGAACCAAGCAAGGAGCGCCAACAACAAGGACCTATCACGACTAGTTAACCTGATCGACAGCGTGACGAGGCGCAAGAATCCGACCATGATGGAGGAAGGCTCAGACCATCGTACCGAGGAGCTCGATGTTAGCGCATTCCCAGATGCTATACAACAGATGGTGAACAGTTACAATGCGCATGCCCGGTACGAGCACCGCGGTAGAACGGCAGATGTAATCATTGCAAACCTAGAGGAAGAGAGAAGGCTAGCTCGCAAGGCATTGCAAGGCATAGCCGAGTATAATAGGGATCAACAAGCTAGGAGCCTAAGACGAAGCATGGAGCTGCATGAAGTGCAGCGAGTGCTAAACCTGGCTGGCCAGAATCGTACAGACAAGGAAAGAGCGCTAGAGGGAGACCTGACACTGAGTGAGCTCCTCATGAAACGGTTGCTTGATAACATTGCAGTAGAGCAGAGTGCCACTACACTAGCAACGTCGCTGCTTGTAGGGTTAGGGGCAAACCAGGACTCAAAGAGTCAGGCCAAAATACCTATTGTTGCCAAGCAACTCGACAAGTAACAGCCACATGACGACCCGTACATCTTTGTTGACCAGTTTGAGCAAGTCTGCGAAGCCAATGGCCTCAACGACCAGACTCAACGTTCGCAAGCATTCGGACTTTGCTTAAGCGATAAAGGTAGGACATGGTATACAAGCTTGGATGCCATAGAACGGGCCAACTTCAATAACCTCAAGGATCTTTTTGTCAAGAGGTTTGCCGAACCCGGATCCTCCGACAACCTGATAGTACGCCTAATAAACGTCAAGCAGAAGGAGAAGGAGGGCATCCGCGACTATGTGACCCATGTGAGGAGTCTCTTTAAAAGAATCCCTTTAGGCGAGCGACTGACTAACAGGGCAGTATCGACTGTATTCATCAGCGGAATTCGAGATGAGGAGTTGTATAAGGCACTGGTAGGCAACTCAAGCTTGCAGCGAGACGTGGTGGCTAGGGTTTTTGAGGAAGCCATCAGAGTCGATGACCAGCTGAAAGAGCGGAGCTCCAGGAGCTCGAACCTAGAAGAAACCAACCCGCAGAGTTTAGAGAGAACGCCAACCTCTAGTGAGCGGTCGAACCCATCGCCCCAAGATAAGGGGAAAGCCACCGAGACAGACCAAGGCCTGGCGGAGGTCAGGATGGAACTAACCAAGATACAGGACATACTGAGATGACCAACGTGGCCACACATCTACTTCATGTACTGTGGAGGGAACCACTTGCCGGCTGAATGTCAAGACCCTAGGTCAAGACCTTGCGCCAATTGCGGGAGATTCGGCCACGATGCCGCACAATGCAGGCTACCAAGAAGGTTTCCATACTCGCAACCCTACAGCCAGCCTTATCTAGCTAATAGGCCATAGCCATTCTTTGGAAGGGGAGCCCCATTGGCTCTACCCACGTCTAACGATATGAAACCCGCCGTCCCTAGAATGGACATAAACCCCACCGGCATTCCTAGACCGCCTGGTCCTTATATGACCCACCCACCAAGTGACGCTCCAGTTCATTACGTAGAGGAGCCAAACGATGAAAAGACCTACATTTACCCTTACGTATCACATGACGACAAGGGTAATGCGGTCCTCATGGACTCTCAACCCGTGCCAGTGATGGCGTTGGGAAGAGGACGAGGTAGAGGCCTAGGAGGGCAGCCACAGGATCCAGTCACTTGTTGGACTTGTGGACACCCTGATCATGTCTCATCGCACTGCCCTGAAAGAGAGGAGCAAAACAGGGACAAGACGGATCAAAGGTGCGCAGAGTGCGGAATCACCAATCTTTTCGTTGATTGCCCTAAGCGGAAGCCATCCTCTAGCGCAGCTAATTTGCCATCTGTCCCATTATGGCTGTTTGGTGTCGAAAACCCTGACGGGGAGGCCACACCTATTCCCTTGCGAGTCATGACCCGAGCCCAAACCAAGCAGGCCAGCATCTCTCTGCCAAGACCTAGCAACCTGGACGCGGCCTCAATAGGGAAGAAAAGCCACAGGTGGAAGAAGAAGAGGTCGAATGCTAAGGTCACGGTGAAGACCGAGAGTGCTATGACTTTAACTGCTGGAAAGAAAGTCAGACGCGGAGGCAGAGACTTTAGCCCCTAAGACAGCCGAAAAGGGAAGCGCCAAGATAGGGGAATACCCGCACCCCAAGCGATAATTAGAGGCCATAGAAAAGGTGAAAGAATGGGTGAGGGAGCCTCAACAGCACCTCAAAGATGCGGAGCCCATCACGGAGGACGAGATCGATGATCTCTCCAACATAAGCACACCAAGGTCACCAGCTCCACCTAGGTCGGCCAAGGCTACTGTGCCACAAACAGTGCCACTAAGACCAAGCCCGGACGCAACAGAGCCGTAGATCAGCCGTGGCCGTTGGCCCAGACAGCCTAGCTTAAAGGAGAAACAAGCACTTAGCAATCTCCTGACCACACTAGTGACCACCCCCGTAACGTTTGTCTAGGGAGAGCTGCTTAAGCAACACCCTGCCCTATGGTAAGACCTTAAGCAGTGGGTTGAGGGCTCACAAGAGCAGGTCACGGTAGACCCGCAAGACCAGGATGCAGAAACACAATTACCCAGCCTCATGGTGCACTCTGTACCTAAATCTTTGCACGTCAATGCCTTTTGGGAAGGCTTTGAGATGCATGTAGTCCTGCAAGTCCTAGTCCTGGGTGACTCAACAAGGAAGGGAATTGTAGACACAGGAGCTGGGGTTAGTGTGCTTAGCCACACGGTGCTGCAAACCTGGGAAAACCCGCCTGTTGAAGCTGCTAGGTTTAACATTACACTAGCAAATGGTATGAGAGTGAAACCATTCGGGGTCCTGAAAAATTGGCCAGTGAATATCGCAGGAGTCCAGTTCTCTGTTGACTTTATGGTCATGAAGGGAGTGGACTACGATGTCCTATTAGGCCGACCTTGGACGCACAACGCTAGAGTCATCAAAGATTGGGGTAACGGCTTGATCTTCCTTGGCAATAGAACTAACGCCGTACGAGTTGAAATGGACACTTGGAAGACCTCACCAGTCGACCTGGATACCATCTCAGCTATGCTCAAAGGAAACACTCAAGTCAGGAAGTCCTATGAGTCCTTGACCAAGTATATCCCCTCACCAGAGGATGAGCGGGATTGGATGCACGTCCTCGCTACAATTGACCTACCATTCTTCGACCAGGGGGCATACGAGCAAGCCATCGAAATGATCGGCAAGGCATTACCTTCCAAGTACCTTCCAACAAAAGGGAACTCCAGGGAATACTAGAGTGCTTAACGGACCGGCTAGCAGGCAACACAACCGCCAACTTCAAGCCGCTCCAGGACCTCTTGAAGGAGTCCGAGTGGAAGTGGACCAGGGTGCACGAGCTGAACCTTATGTATAATTGGGCCTTGGTCCCCGACCAACGAGACAACCCAGAGCAAGCCTTGGGAGACGATGAGAAGTCAAGCGATAAAGATTCCTGTGATGAATACAAAGATTGCCAATCCTTCGGTGATGAAAGTGAGGGTGAAATGGATACCATAGAGTACGACACTGAAGGACGAGAAATTGAGCAGATACGGGCAGACGCCAAGCCGCAGAGGAGACAGGCCCTTAGAATGGACCAAGGAGTCATGTGTACGAAGTGTGATCGTGCTTGGTTGGAATGCGTAGAAGCCGTAGACCTTGAGCAAGCTGGCCTCACCCAACCAGGAACGACATCACTGCTTAGAACTGAATCGCCATCTGAACTGCGAGCACCAGGGGAGACCACCTCTACTAGTGGAAATGGGGAGTTTAACTCTGAATCCGAAGTTACTTCTGATAGTGACCCAGAAATCCCTAGGCCACCCATGACCAGACACACCAAGGGGGACTTACCTATCCAACTGAGGTGCAGACAGTTGCGGCAGGGTGAGGCAAAGCGCCCTAAGGATGCACGATCAGAGGATTAGAGGAAGCCGCAAGACCTCCCCAAACGCTTCACTAAATTCAAAAAAGGGGATAGGGTAGTGGTTTTGCTAGGTGCCAAGCGCCAAGGGCAAACAAGTGAACCAATCAAAGGGCCAGCCAAGGTCAAGGAGGTAAACCTAACCCCGGGAGGGGAAGTACCCCAACCAGTGTTCATTGCCGAGGACTTGACTACTGAAGAGGAGTTCAGTCTTGTCGCTCTTTTGCAGGAGTACATAGACGTATTTGCTTGGTCCTTAGATGAGCTATGAGGGGTAGATCAGAGTGTTATGACTCACAACATACCCATGACATCGGACGCAATGCCGGTCACGCAGCGACCATACCCCATGAATCCAAATCACACTCATGCTGTCAAGGAGGAAATCGACAAGCTGATGAGATCTGGATTCATTTACGAAATTGAGCACACAGACTGGGTGTCTCCCATAGTCATCGTGATGAAGAAAAACGGCAAGATTCGAGTGTGCATCAATTACAAGAAGGTGAACACTGCTACAAAGAGAGACAATTACCCCTTGCCATACACTGAGCATATGCTCGAGAGGGTGGCAGGTAAGGAAGCCTACAGTTTCCTGGATGGCTTCTCGGGGTACAACCAGGTGCAAATGCATCCTGCAGAAAGGCACAAGACTGCCTTTGCCACTGAATGGAGCGTCTTTGCTTACGTAGTCATGTCCTTTGGGTTAACCAATGCCCCTGCCACCTTCCAATGCCTTATGTGCACCATATTCAAGGACATGCTTCGTAAGGAGTTGGACGTCTTCGTTGATGACCTGTGTGTCCATTCGACCTGGATTGAACTTCTAGACAAACTCCGCACGGTCTTTGAACGGTGTCGCTTATATCACCTCTCCATGAACCCCTTGAAATGTCAGTTTTGGGTGAAGCACGGATGCATCTTAGGGCATGTGGTGTCAAAAAATGACATTGCCACGGACTTCTCAAAGGTCAGGGTTATCGTTGACCTTCCACCCCCAAGTAATTACAAGGGAGTTCAATGCTTCTTAGGTCACAATGGATACTATTAGCGGTTCGTACTAAACTATGTGCTGATCGCTAGGCCATTGTACAAGCTACTAATCGTCTTTGAGTGGACCGAAGCCTGCCAACGGGCGTACGAACAATTGAAAAAGGCTCGAACAATGGCACTGATTCTACGAGCCCCAGACTGGACCACTACCTTCCATGTACACATTGATGCCTCTAAGTTTGCCATGGGAGTAGTGTTGTGCCAACCGGGTGAGCATAACTTGGACTACCGAGTGAGCTTTGCTAGCAGGCAACTCACCGAGACGGAGATGAATCATTCAACAATAGAAAGGGAGGGACTTTCCATGGTGTTCTCCGTGAAGAAGTTCCGGCAGTATCTACTAGCCACACCTTTCATTTTCTTTGTGGACCATCAAGCCCTGCTACACTTGGTAAACAAACCTTGTGCCACAGGATGCATAGCTCGATGGCTCCTCCTGCTCCTAGAGTTCGACTTCTCCGTGGTGGTACAAAAGGAAAAGCAGCACTACATGGCTGATCACATGTCCTGTATACCCACAGGAGAAGCAACTGGACAAGGCATCATTGACGAGTTACCTGAGGCCCACCTATTCCACCTGTCCAGAGAAAGAGACCTATTTAAGGCTGATCTGACGCCATACTGGGCAGATGACATAGTCCAAGTGCTCGAGCACGGACTACCTGAGCGACCTATAGAGAAGGCATGCCTTAGGCGCCTGATATTGAAACTCCAGCCCTACCAGCTAATTGCAGGCCACCTCTATAGATTGGGGCAAGACGGATTGCTGTGAAGGTGTGTGTGTGAACATGAGATGCATGATGTGCTCTTAGAAGCACACAACGGCATTGCAGGTGGACACTTTAACAGAGACACAACAACACGGAAGGTGCTGCAGTCCCAACTATGGTGGCCCACACTTTTCCACGATGCCAAGCGATATGTCAAGCATTGCGACGAGTGCTAGTGGGCAAAAGTCTCGATTCGTAAGGATCAAATGGAGTTAAGTCCAATTATTGCTCGCCAACCCTTAGAAAAATGGGGAATTGACTTCATAGGACCAATAAGCCCTGTAGCGCAGTAATCGCAAGCCAAGTATATCATAGTGGCCACGGATTACCTCATGAAATGGGCAGAGGCAAGAGCAACACGAAAAACGACCGCCAAATTCCTATGGGAATAGGTGATCTCGCGCTTCGGTTACCCCATCGAACTGGTTAGCGACGAAGGCACACACTTCATCAACGAAGTGATAGCACACCTCCTATCCACCTTTCTTATCATCCATCACAAATCCTCGCTATGCTACCCTCAGGCTAATGGCCAGGCAGAATCAACTAACAAGATTCTTATTAACGTCCTGACTAAGGTGGTCTCGGCCTCGAGAAGCAACTGGGACAACAAGTTGATGGCAGCCTTGTGGGCCTACCGCACAGCTTATAAAACAGCCGTCGGACCCCCTTTAGGCTGACCTATGGGACTGAAGCAATTCTATCGGTAGAATTCTTTGTCCCTAGCCTGAGAATAGCACTCCAAGAATGGTGGGAAGGGAAGGAAGCATGGACACAATGCCTGACCGAGCTAGAACACCTGTCTGAGACTCATCTTCTAGCCACCCACGCGCTCATCTGCGAGAAGGCTCGACGAAAGACGTGGTTTGACAAGCATGTCAAGCAGCGAGACTTCGAACAAGGAGATCTTGTCTGCTATACTCAGTAAAAGGATACAAGCAAAAGATGAAGTTCCGAGGACTAGGTCCTTTTAGAGTACGCATGATTGGTAGAACCGGGAATGTCGAGTTGGAGAGACTTGACGGTGAAGGAGTGGGTTTTTTTAATGGAAGCCGCGTAAAGAAGTACTATCCTCCTTCCCATCCATTACATGAGCCACCCATGCTAGCATCCCTGTTGGACATCCGAATGGCAACTGTAACCGATCTAACGGATCAAGAGGAGGAAGTAGTAGCATGGGCGTATCTATGAATCACAGTCACAGCTGATGCGTTATATTCTTTTGACGCCTTGATTGATGAAGGGGCTGAGTACAACATCTTGACGCATGACCATTGGACACGCATTGGTCAACCAATGCTACAACCCACTAATGCCAACCTCACCCCATTTGGAGGTGCTCCCTATTCACTCCTAGGGAAGTGCAAGGTACTTGTTTCTATCAAAACTGAAAGTTTACCAGCCTTCTTCCATGTGTTGCCTAATACTACAGAAGTCAGTAACATGTCACTATTGGGGCGCACCTTCAAGAAGCTAGCGCACTGTAATGTGGATTACAACCTAAACCGCATTCATCTCACCATCGGCAACACCCGAATAGTAACGACCTTCAGCAAGGGCTGTCATGATCCCTCCACCATCACGACGCCAACGGTAGAAACCCCTAAAACCATGCCCCAAACCCAATCTAAACAAACGAAACCTGTGGCTTCGTGCCACGCACTCGAACCAAGGCCCAAACCCACCAAGAATGCTCACAAGGCCAAGAAGCCCAGACTTATGTGGGTGCCAAAATAGCAGAAACCGCATTCGGATACACCACCCAAATGGGACCCTAACTGCCAGAAAAGTCAGCCGTTCTAGCCTAGGAGAAAGTATATACGCTATTGCCATAGCCAAATGACCATGCTGCAATGGATTCGTAAGGATCTCTTGTGGACACAAGGATACTACGAGGGCAACCCCTGGATCTGGGTGCCTAAAAATGGCCAGCTAAAAATCTCAACTACATGTGATATCGCCCTAGAAAGGAAGGCTTGCACACGGGGTAACCAGCACATAATCAGCGCACCATTACCAGCAACGGCTAGTGAGCCTCAACTTATCTATAAACAAAAGCAACCGCCACAAGCCGTAAACCTGCTTAATCCAGAAGGCTTAAAAAACCCTATGACTGCTCATTTAGAACCCAACCCAACTCCTAGGCCCCCAGAGCTCCCTGCAACACCTCAATGTGTTTCTACGAACAAAGCCCAACCTGTGACACAGATGAGGTAGTCACCACTATCCAGTCCAGTTGCACCAATTCCACCAGCAGGACTTAGACCCTCGTACGCGGTACGACCTTTCCTTTCCTTGGCTAACGACCTTGCCGCGACCTCTGGGGATGACTTAATAACCTGCATCAAGACATTGGACGACACTTTCACCACCTTCGCTAGAAGTTATGAGCGGCTAGACCTAGGCCTCCTGGACAAAACCCTTGCTTCGGAGGTTCGTGTCTTACTTTGCACATGGGAGGAATACGAACTCATAACTACTAAATCCCCCAAGATCGCTGAAGAACTTGTGGCAAACAACGAAATCTCAAGGGAGCAAGCGGCGCTCAGATGCCTAGTCCCTTCATATCGGAAGCCTCCCCGTTCTGTTCCTGAAAGCGAACTGTACGAGCTCATGCGGATGGCAAGCTCGCCCTCCACGTTCTTACAGCAGTGGTTTGCTCTGCGAATCCAATGGGAGAAAAAAGTTTGCGGAATAATGACCAATGCCGAGCAATGTAGGGCAATTAAGACCATTGAATACGACCCCACTTATGTGGCACCCATCTCGTTTAGGGTTTCATCCATCACCCACAATCAGCACCTGGACGACCAGGTGCTCGCCCACCCCTATACTGACCAACTCCTAACCAAAGAGGAATTACATGTTGCTAGCCGCCTTAATACTGGGGATCTCTTTCATGATGTCTTGACCTACATCTCCCAGGTCTCTATCCAACCGTCTGCTCTCAATTGCCATGCGCAACTGGAATACAACCCCCAATTCTACACATGGCTTCTTCACACGTAAGGTCCTACCCCCACAGCACCAATGCCACCCTTTAACTCCCAATCCTAGGATGGATTCTTCTCTCAGCCGGGGGAAAGGTGGTACGCATGTACATGCAAAAACCCGAGGAAAAGAAAAGTGGGAAATACTGTGGAGGGAATCTGATATGAAATGAATAAAAAGGGGAATATGGTAAAATAAAAGGAGTGAAAGATATAATCATTAGTATGGAAAAAATGGTTGCCAAAAATTTAGTTAAGAGTTTAAAAACACCAAAGCGCCATATGGAAAACACTAACGAAAGTTATGAATTGTGGCAGGAGCAGAAAATGTCGCAGCAAGACCAAGCCCATCGGCTCCCATTCACTGACGAAGAAAGGGAGCTATATTGCATCCAATTGGAAAACCGCGCCTTTGGCCAGCTATAGTTCCGAACCATCCACAACATCGGAGTTGTGGTGGTGAAGGAGGAGGCAGCCAGAAGAGTGGTGGAACAGTGCAACCTGACAAAATACATTGAAAAATTCTTGCAGGAGCCTGATCACTTCAAATGTGTGAAATTCCTCAGGACATATGATTCGGACCAGGAAACGAGCACTGTAATAGTAGGCCGAGGAGAGGGTGCAAAGAAGGTACCGGTCCGATTGGACCCAATCCTAGTGGAAAAAGCTCTGGGATTGGCACCAAGGACCGAAAGGTGGCAAAAAAGGGATGTTTACGCCTTGCTAAAAATGAAGAAGAAAGAGGTGCTTACAAACGATGGCATAAGCATCCAAGACATCCCCGACACTGACGCCAGGCTGCAGGCAAAGTTGGTGCACGTGCTCTTTTCTAGCCAACGATACAACTCTTTAATGCATCAAATTAGTGTGCCCATGCTGGAGAATGTAGTAGCTCAAACACTAGATGAGGTGGACTGGAACGGCTACGTGCGGAAGACTATCAATCAAGCGGCCAAAGCACTAGCCCTAGGAAGCGCACCAACAGGAGCAGACTCTCCTACTTCTAAGGTAACAGAAAGGAAGAAAGCCTCCTCCAAGGCCTCTTTCATTGGTTACGGAGGAGTCTTAACTGCACTAATTCAGGAGGCAGTAAAAGCAGCACAAGAGCCGGCAGAGGGAGAAGGAGAAACGCCAGAGAAGTCACCCCCTTGACAGGACAAAGACAGGTCCACCGACATAATAGAAACAGAAGAAGAAGAGGAAGGACCGGCTATTAAGAGGGCGATCAGGACAACAAAGAAAAAGGCGGCATAGAAGAAGAAAAAGGGTGATGAAGGCAGGAAGAAAGAGAGGGAGGACTTGGAAAGGGCAAAGAAGGAGTCCCTGAAAGAAGAAAAAGAGAGAGAGAGGATGAAAAAGCAAGAGGAGCAGAGGGAAAGAGAGGAGTTGCAGAAGGCCAAGGAAGCATCCAAACGAGAAGCTGAAGCCGAGAAAAGGAGGGAAAAGGAACAAAAAGGGAAAAAGCAGGAGGAGTAGACAAAAAGACAGGAGGAAAGGAAGAGGAAAGCGGAGGAAGAAGAGGAGGAGCTGCAAAGGAAAGAGGAGGAAGACCTGGCGGAGGCCACACGATGATCCATCGAGCAACAGTGTGGGGCGGACGAACTAAGGAATCTAAGCCCATGCAGAGAGGAGGGACTTGGATCCAGCACACAGGTGCTCAAATTCATGCCATCCCTAGTCTCCGAAGGCAAAGGCAAGGCCCCGCTTCATCCAATCCCTACCCTCCTGATACCTCCCATGGAACTCACCACCCTCACCCCCAGCATTCCCACCAGCGCTGATGTGTTGAATTCCGTGGCATGGATGCAATATTTTATCAACAAAAAAATGGGCCAGGGGCGGAGCATGGAAACTACAGCCACAGGACAGAAAAGGCCGGCCGCAGATGCAGAGTCCAGGCAGGAACCCAAAAAGCAAAAGGTTGAAGCCTCCACCTCGCCTATTCATGCAACAATGATGCCACTGGCCAATTACGACGAATACATTGCGAAGCTGCTCTTCCAGTTGGAGAGAGCAAAGGAGGAACGCAAAACAGCCGTGGCGGAGTTGGCAGCTAAGAAGGAAACCATGACCGCCTTCCAGTTGGACAAGACAAGAATGGTGGCCTTGCAGCAGCGCGAAATTGCAGAGCTAAAGCGGGAACTGAAGGCTAGGGATGAGCGAGAGGAACATTGGAGGCAGTTACTTGAGAATGAGACGCAAGAGTTAGTGAATATGCAAAGAGGGCACAAGCTTCTCATAGGGCAGTATGAGGAGCTTGCTGCAAAAGCCGCTAAGGTGGATGCACTCAGGGAGGAGCTGGATGCTAAGGACGAAGAAAGGCAACGAGGCATGGAGGAGCAGGAGGAGGAGATCAAGAGCCTAATAGATCAGCTGAGCCATGAATGACAAGAACAAGAGAGGCTGGTTAGGGAACTAGAGGATTATTGACAGAAAATCATGATGTTGACCTTGAGACAAGGGAAAGGCCTGGAAGTGATGAACAAGAGGGCAGAGGAGTGGGCTGCACATAACGAGAAGAAGGTGAAGACACTAGCGTGCCGCCTTGCTTTAATAGAAAAAGAGAAAATCATTGTGGAGAGCAAGGCAGAGGCTGGCCAAGTGGCCTTCAGCACTCAACAAAAGATCTTCCTCAACACCATCTTGGACATCACCCACACAGCACAAGGAGAGTCATTGGAAGCAGTATAGAGGAAGCTTGGCACGGCGAGAAGGGCTCTACACGCAGGACTGCAGATGCCACCACTGCTGGCAGAGGTGAGGCTGAGTCTGGGGGAACAGCGGGAATACCTGACGAGAGCCGGCCTGACCTCCCAAGAAATAGATGCCCTAGGGTTCCAGGAAGAAGCAGTACTCGCAGAACGGCAAGGGAAAGAAGTCGAGCTGGAAATTGATATGAATCGCTTCAGGGAAGATGTGGTCCCGCAACCCCCCTCGCCACAGACCCAAGATCCACCACAAGCAGACCCAACTCTGCAGAGAGGAAAGCCATCTCTAAAGAAAGGCGAAAAAAGCTGGTGGAAGAGGCCAGACAGAAGCTGAAAGCTAAATTAGCCGTGCTACCGTCCGCGCCTCTCCCTCCGTGCCCAGATGATCTCCCGGCGGGATTCCATGCAGAATTGGTGGTGTGGGAGGTGCAGGAACTAGCCAAGGAGCCATTCTTTTTCAGTTTCCTCCTACCCAACAGTCTGCAGAGAGTCGTGCCCCTCAAAGTGATGGACGAGGTGATCATGGTCGGTGGCGGGCTGGGAAAAAGATGGCTAGAAGAGCGGGAAAAGACCCCAACTTCTTGGGGCACTGAACTGGGCGAGTACTGGCACGATAAAGTTTTTGAAATCCCCTACATTGTACAAAACTATAGGGACCAACCCCTGTGAAGGAGGTGAGTATGAGACATAAGCATGCTCGCCTGGATGGATTTTTGTGATACCCTACCGTTTGAGCGGAACGACTGTACTTATATGGCATACCCTCGAAGGGTAGGCGTAGATTTTGATGCCAACCTCCACGGGCGCTATGACTTCCCGGTCATTTATAACTCCACTATAGCATCCTTCGACAATGCCCTTTTTTTCACCACAGAAAGCCTAGATGAATCCATGATGCGCTTCCTTGCAGATTTTTCCTCATGCCCTGACCCCACCTTCATAACCACCTGTAACTATCTTAGACTACTTAGGCTACTCCTTAAGCAGGACTCGACTCCACAAGAGCGTGGCCTGCCTCCCCTATTCTTCGACCCTAATGCTATAGATAATTGTGCCATGGCCCGTCTCATTATGAGGGCTACTCTCCTCCCTTCTTTTTGCCTAGCCCTCCTAGAGGACATGAACGACAGCCAATTTACTAGATGCAACCATCCCTTTCTCTCCACTACCTCCCTACATGTCCGCATGAATTAAAGGATTATATGTAGAGTCACCAATTTTAGAGAAAGTCTCTCTGCCCACCTTCCCCTCCTCATTCCGACTAAGTTACTTGGGCCTATGTCTCATTTCCCAAAAAAAAAAAAAAAAGCACCTAGGGATCTCCCTAGTCCCCTCCCCCACATCACGCCTAGGGCACATCAAGGGTAGGACTTTCAAACCTGTCACCCTAAGGCTCGCACCGCATACCAACGAAGCACAAGCTGGGTCCTCAAGTGTGGGAGGTTACCAAGGGCGTGCCCAAGGTTAGACCCATCTCCCAATTTCACTACCACAAGCACAACACCCTACACGACAAGCAGCACACCCCTTAGGGAGGGCACAATCCTTTTTGTAGGTTTTATCGACTCTCAAAGACTGGCTACCCATGGACGACTGTCGCCCTGGCACCCCTTAAAGACCCAACGCACGCCAGCCTCTAGCCACCCGCCTGGTGCTGATGGCCACTATGATCGAACCAGCTCAAAGTCCGCCATTGGCATAGATCTTGGATATGTCTTGTCCAACAATCCATGCCCTACCCTCAAGATCCACAGATAGCTTATTGCTTTCACCGGCCCAAGCACTTTCATATCCAAGGCGCATATCTTCAATCACAGCCACGGGGATCAGGCCAAACCGAGTTGAAGGGGTGTTTACCAGGATAATATCCCCCACACCATCATTGCATTGCTTCAAGTGCTTCTCCGACTCACAAGACAACCGGCCACAATAGCGTGACGGACGCCAAATGCCTCCATGGAGCTTTGAGTCATCCTAACCACCAACCTACCTCTTTCGCCGACCAGGCGACCGAACACGCCCCTTGTCCCACCGCAGTGCCATGGGATTGGCACTTGGCTAGGAGGGGGTAATGTTACCGTGTTTTCGACCACGTTACCGCAGCACAGAGGAACGGGAACTGGGAAAGAAGGAAAAAGAGCAAAAAAGGCGCAAAAGAAAAAAAGGTGCCTTGACTGGCAACCAATCCCTGAAAAATTCAAATATTCAGACACGACCCTCAAAAGGCTTCGGTGTGGGGCCGCGGCAATAAAAGAGGAAAAGGCGCACCATTAAAATATGGGAGCGCTCCCAAATCTATATAAAAGAGTGCCAGGCTCACTCCTATGCAAAGTGTATGCATTAGTGGGAATAGGGTAAATTAGAATGGTAAGAAATAGGAAAGAGAGCCTAGGCTACGGCCGGCCATGTAAAAGAGGAAAAGGGGATGACTGCTCGGAAGGGATTTAGGGTTTTGTATAAAAAGTTGAAAAAATGAATGAGAAGCTCATTCTTTGGTGTGTGGCAAAAGGAGTCTTCTTCTTCCTCTCTTCTTCTCTCCTTCTTGCTTGTGTGTGCTCTTGAGAGAGGAAGTGTGAGAGTGTGAGGGAGTGAGTGTGTGTGAGGGTGAGGGATCAAGAGGGTGAAGCTCTTCACCATCTCCTCTCCTCTTCTTCTCTTCTCTCCCCTTCTCTTCTCTTGCGCACGTGGCTATGGAGGATAGAGCTTGGAGATGGAGGAGGCTTGAGGATGCTTCTGCTAGCATCTAGGATCGTGGAGCTATCGGAGTGCAAGAGAGAGGAGGGTACTCGATCGAGCATCAAGGTAAGCTCACTACACTCGTAGAATCGACGACGCGTCGGCTAGGTGAGAGATAGCCATTAGAGCTTGCTTGAAACGCTTGAAAGAATAAGCGGTCCGAGGGTCTTGGCGGTTGAGCGAAAGCTCCCACAAGACTCATCTTAAAAATTCAGCCATACCAATTAATTGCTGGCCAATCTATAGGTTGGGACAGGACGGGCTATTACATAGATATGTGTGTGAGCACGAGATGCATGATGTATTAAGAGAGGCACACGGTAGGATAGCTGGCGGGCACTTTAGTGGGGACACAACTACCCGTAAGGTATTACAATCCCAACTCTGGTGGCCCACCCTATTCCGCGACACCGCTAAGTTCGTCAAACACTGTGACGAATGCTATAGGACTAAGATACCTATGCGCAAAGATAAGATGGAGTTAACCCCCATAGTAGCTCGACAACCCTTCGAGAATTTGGGCATTGACTTCATCGGACCTATTAGTCCAGTGGCTCAATACTCCGAGGTGTGCTACAGCATTGTGGCAACAGACTACCTAACAAAGTGGGCGAAGGCGCAAGCCACCAGAAGAAACAACGCTAGGACTATCGCGAAGTTCCTGTGGGAACAGGTCTTTTCACAGTTTGGTTGTCCAATCAAGCTAGTGAGTGATCAAGGTGCACACTTCGTTAACGAAGTAATATCCCACCTGTTCTCAACCTTTTTGATTATTCATAGAAGGTATTTCTCCTACTACCCACAAGCAAATGGCAAAGCGGAGTCCACAAATAAAATCTTGGTCAACGTGCTTACTAAGGTAGTATCCACATCATGAAGAGACTGGGATAATAAACTGATGGCTTCCTTGTGGGCTTATCAAACAGCTTATAAGACGGCTGTCAGGCAAACACCCTTTAGGTTGACCTACGAGACGGAGGCCATTCTACCTCTAGAAATTTTTGTCCCTAGCTTGAGAATGGCAGCGCAGGAGCGTTGGGAGGGGAGAGAGGCTTGGACTAACCGCTTAGAGGAACTAGAGTGCCTCATAGAAACTCGGCTCTTAGCCACCCATGATTTAATCTGCAAAAAGGCACGACGAAAGCTGTGGTATGACAAGCACGTCAACTAGCATGAATTTGATCACAGGGACCTCGTGTTACTCTACTCGGGGCACAAACAAAAAATGAAATTTCGAGGGTTGGGGCCTTTCCAGGTGCATGCAATTAGCAGAACGAAATGTCGAGTTGGAGACACTCGAGGGGGAAGGAATAGGCCTCTTCAATGGTAGTCGCATGAAAAAGTACTATCCCCCTTCCCATCCGCTACACGAACCAGTGATGCGCGAACCCCCCAACACTGTCTGTGTGGCCACAATCACCGAACTAACCGATCACGATGAAGAAGCAGTGGCACACGCCTACCTTTGAATCACGGTCACCGTAGAGCGGACATATTCTTTTGATGCTCTGATCGACGAAGGGGTCGACCGAAACGTCTTGACACATGACCATTGGGACACACATTGGTCAACCCAAATTATAGCCCACGAATGCAAAACTTAGCCCATTTGGAGGCACCACTTATCCTCTCTTAGGGAAATGCCAAGCGGCTGTCTCTGTCGAGTTTGGGGCTCATAAAGGAGGAGTTGCACATTGCTAGTCGCCTGAATGTGGGAGACATATTCCATGACGTCTTAACTTACATCACTCAAGCTTCCCTGCAACCAGGCGAACTTGATTGCCATGCCCAGTTTGAATACAACCCTAACCTATATACCTAGCTTATGGCCAAGTAGCCCACCCCACACAGCCCATGCAAGCCTTCCCTCCCCCGTGCCACTTAGAAAAGAGGGAAGAAGAGCCATTGATGATCAAGGGACTGACCGAGTGAGGTAAGAAAAGGGTGAAGGCTAACAATGCTCTACTAAATTCAAAAGAGGAAAGGAAGAAAGGAGAAAAAGATGTTGGTTGTTAATTGTTTCTAACCACCTGCTTGGTTGTTAATTGTTTCTAACCATCTAAGTTGCAGGTGGTTAGGAAGGTAAGATCCAAGCACATGTTTTTTTTGGTATATGCTACGAATGAAGCAAATCATAACTCTAACGTTGAATGGGGTAATGACATGCACATACCATGACAGGAAAAGGCAGACTTCCATTTACGGAAGCAAAAATGACAAAATATGGAATCAACATCGAAACAAGGGGCTTTAGCCAATTTACTTTGAAGCATACCATGAACCTGGATGAGGCTATCTCGGAGGAACCGACCATAAGAGAGCTGGTGAACAGGTGCAGCCTCCAAAAGTACATCGAGAAAGTCGAGCAGGTTGTCGACTACAGCATATGCACAGAGTTCTTGAGAAATTTCAATGAAGAACGAAGCTGTAGCATGGTCACGATAAGGGAAGGTAATCAAGAAAGATGGGTACAAGTACCCCTTGACTCCGCCACTGTCAAAAGAGCCCTGGGACTCGTGTTCAAAAAGGAAAGATGCCCAAAAAGGGACGTATACACCATGTTGGGAGTCAAAAAGGAAGATGTACACACAGTTGATGGAATTAGTCTAGCTGACATTCTAGACCCGACGACAAGGATGCAAGCTAAAATGATCCATTCTCTCTTCTCCAGCCACAGGTACAACACCTTGATGAACAAGATTAGCATACTACTGCTAGAAAGCATTGCAATAGGGGTCCTAGAAGAGGTGGACTAGAACGAGTTCGTCCAGAAGACTATAAAGAGCTCCACTGCCCTTCTAGCTCCAACTGCAATGCTAGCCAGTGGGGACTCCCCAGCCTCCACCATGTGATCCACGAGGAAAAAACCTGCCATCAAGGCCTCCACGATCAGGTATGGATGCATACTTACAACAATCATTGACAAGGCCATCAAGGGTGCTGGCATGGAAGGAGATTAGATTGAGCATCAAGACATCACGTCGGGAGGAGAAAGTCTCGAGTAAAAGGATAGCTAGCGATGTAGGGGACCCTGAAGTACCACCCCTGCAAAAGGCCGGGCCTCAAACGAAGACAAGGGACAACAAGGGCCAAAAGAGGGTGAAGACACTGAGAAAAAGGGAGCAAGCCGAGGTGAAGAGGGCTCAAAAAGAGTCATGTGGGTTGGAAGAACAACTGCAAAAGGAGGAGGAGGAAGAACTCGCAAGAGTTAAAGAGGAATCAAAAAGGGCAGAAGAGGAACGACAGAGAAGAACGGAAGAGGAAGCCTACGAACTAAGCATGAAGGAACTAGCCGAGTTGGCTGAGGCCACTCGCAGGTCTATTGAAGAAGCTCATAGACTAGAAGAAATCCACCCCTATGGTCCTCACTATGAAGCCGAAGTGAGTGGCAACGCGAGGGCAGCCCTGATGACTGCAGGCAAGGGAAAGTCACTGCTCCATCCCCTGCCTCCCTCCTTTGTGCCGCCGCCCACAGACACCCCAAATGCCCCATAGCTCGCGCCTTCTCCGGACACCGCCCAACTGATGAGCATGATGCAAATGCTCGTCAGTAAGGTGGCAGAGATTGTATTAGAACCCGGCATGAAAAGACTTGCCACCGCTGATGCTGCATCCAGAAAAAGACCCTAAACGGCAAAAACGCGAAGCATCTACCACCACAGCCCCCATCCCCCTGCCACCGGGAGTAGACTATGATGCCTACGTGGCCGAGCTCTTAGTGCAGCTGGAAGCGGCAAAGGAGAAAAAGAAGGTGGTCATAATGGAGCTGGAGAATGAAAGGGAAACCTCGTGGCCCTAAAGCTTGAAGTTTCAAAGCAAGAGGCTAACCGGCGAAGGGAGGTAAAGACCAGCCGGAGGCAAAGAAGAAGGAGGCCCAGGACAATGAGAACCGCCTATGCCAGAGGCTGGAGGATGAGGAACAGAACCTGGTGGCCGAGCAATGAAGTTTAAAGTTGCTGGTGCAGCAGTATGCTGACCTAGAGCAAAGAACAGCCAGACTAGAGGGGTACGGCCTATTGGCAACTCAAGAAGGTGAACCGAGCGAGGGGCAGGGGGATGCCATGGCACAGCTTCAGTATGTGTCGAGGAGCAAAATAGGCTAGAAAGAGAGATAGAATTCCTAGCACAGGGCTAGTCCACAACCCTTGCAACGGAAGTGCAAGAATAACAACAGGAGATACAACAACTGCAAGGGGCGTTAGAAGTTACCAATGAAGATATTGAGGCCCTCATGGCCATGGCTTTCATGCAACGGAGAATGCACCTTGCAGAAATCCAGAGCCATGAGCAGCTGGCACAGGAGAGGTCTGAACGAATTAATGAGGCAGAGCATAAATTCAGCATCGCAACTCAAGCAAAGGAAATCGCAGAAGCATAGCTGGCTCAAAAGTATAGTGAGTGACATCAACTCTGGGCTTTAATGAGCGAACAACAAGAGATGATGACCACACTGGCGAGTGCGATGGAAGAGGAAAAACAAAAGATGGATGACAGGGCCAACACTTGGGAAGCAAATAACTTTGACAAAATCAGGCAATTAACAGAACGCTTGGCGGTGGCAGAGTGCGAAAGAGTGCTTGCCCAATCTAGAGCCGAAGCAGCCAATGTATGCACCCACGCACAATGGCAAGCCTTCCTCAGCACCGTGCTACACGTCACCCAAGCACAGGGCGATGATTCAGTGGAGAGGGTGCGAAGAAAACTGGAATTGACTACCCGGGCGCTCAGATACGGTCTTCAGGAACGGGAGCTCCCCGCCAGCATAGGACTCACCAAGGAACAACAATTCAGCTACCTGCGCAGTGCCGGCCTCTCCACTGTTGAGCTCAAGGACCTGGGATTCGAAGAGTAGAAGCCACCCACACCACCATTCCAAACAATCCCAGCCATGGCCGAACAAGATATCGAGGAAGGCCCGGATTCAGACCAAGAGGCCAATGAAGAACTAAAGAAAGCGCCTAGTCCCCCTCTACCTGACCTTCAACTAGGCGACACTGAAGAGGCACACATGCTGGAGCGCATTGTGGTAGCCACAAGAAGGAGACAGGAGCTGGCAGAGGATGCACAATGCAAAGCCCGGTCACTGCCAAGACAATTCTCTGACGAGCCAGTACCACTACGAAGGGACCCCAACCCCATTGATTGGCCGCAGGAATTGGTCACCTGACGTGACCGGGAGTTTTAGACGAGGCCTTTTGAGATGTCCTTCTCCTACCCACACTCACTGGACAGGGCACTGCCACTTAGTGTCCTATCCAAAATCAAGGAGCTAGCCAATGACCTAGTGAATCAATGGGTGGAAGAAAGGAGCCTAACTATGACCTGGTGGAGGCAGGAGCCTGCAGACTACTGGCAGGACAAGCTAAACCACATTCCCAAATCTGTCCAAGGCTACGAAGTGCAACCAAAGTGGCGGCGGAGGATTTGGGACACCAATTTTGACGCTTGGACAGCCTTCTGCAGCTCACTCCCTGAGGAGCGAAATGACCCCTCCCACATGCCCTACCCCCACCGGCATGGAGTGGACTATGACCGTGCCATTCATGGGGATTTTGACTTCCCTAAAATATATAATGTAAATTCCCAATCCCTCGAGGAATGCTTAATCTTTAGACAACAGGATATTCTTCCATCCATTACCTGCTTCCTCGCGGACTTCTCCTCTTGCTTGGATCTTGCCTTCCTAACCACTTGCAACTATCTTAGGTTACTCAAATTACTATTACAACAAAAGCCTACCGCTGAAGAAGCTCACCTTTCCCCCCTCTTTTTTGACATCAACCTAGGCATCGATAGTAGAGCCATGACTCGATTAATGATGAGGGCATCCCTCCTCCCCTCCTTTTTCCTGGAGCTCTTAGAGAACATGAATGACATCGGATTCACAAGATGTAACCACCCCTCTTTGTCATCCACCCCTTTGAAGGCCCGAGTTGCAGTTAAAGAATATCTCCAAAGCTGTGCTTTTCTATCCCAATGCCTACGACCTCCCCACGCTTCAACTGACGGTGATCGGCATTAGCCAAATGCCTTCCCAAAAAAAAAACAAAAACAAAAAGCACACACTTCGCTCATGGCACCTAGGGACCACCCCTAGCCCCTCACCCCACTCCACGCTTAGGGCACATCAAGGGCAGGACTTTCAGACCTGTCACCCTAAGCTCTGCACTGCACTACACCTCCAACAACGCACGAACTGGGTCCTTAAGCGTGAGAACACCAATTGGCATGGACTAATAATCAAAAATTTGTATTGATCTCTGGAACGAAAACGTGAGATCGAGAAAGAATTAGGGTGTATGCTCGGTGATAAGTAAGGTATTAGATAACATTTGCACAACTAGGATTTAGGGTCCTATCTAGGATTTAGGGTCCTATCGGTGATAAGTAAGGTATTAGATAACATAGTTAGGAATCCGAAGAATTTTGTGCTGCGGATATGCAAAGAATCTCCGCATTGTTACATAAAGCATGTTAATGGTAAAATATTCATGGATTTATTCCCCTACGTTTTGTCCAATTTGGCTTAGATTAGCAGGCATAGGAAGAAGGTTCCGCATGAATCACTCCATCCTGTTCTTTGAGATTGACCATATCAAAATTACCAAGGGCTTGCCCAAGGTTAGACCCACCTCCCAGTTCCACTACACGTGCACTTACACCTCACCGTGGGATAGATACCCCCTTAGGGAGTGCACAACTTACTCCTGCAGGCTGTTCATAACTCAGTCAAGCCGCCATTGGCTACATGTGTTCTTCAACTGATAATGGAGCCTGGTTTTGGCAGTCATCGTCGACGATAAATTCCAACTGTGTCAACAAGGCCGAGCATCTTCATGCAGATCAAAGCAAGCTAGAATGTCTCCAAATCACAAGCAACCAACACCCCACCATCTCTCATCGTAGCGCCGCCTTTTTGACAAGTGGTCATCTACCCGCCTTTTCCACTTAGCACCAATCCCAACTACCCTACTGCTCCCCACCCCAGTGCCATGGGATTGGCACTCCGCTAGGAGGGGGATAATGTTTATCGCAGCACAGAGGAACAAAAAATGGAGCAGAAGTGCGGGAGAAATGGAAGGAGACAACCGAGAAGGCACAAGACAAAGAAAGGAAAAGAGTAAAAGCGCGCTTGGATGGAGGTCAAACTCTGAAAACCTGAACGAGGGTGTCACCTTGAGAAAAGAAAAGAGTAAAAGCGCGCCATTAAATATGAAGGCGCTCCCGAATCCTTGTAAAAAGAGCGTCGGGCTCACTCCCGTGCCAATTGTATGCATTAGTGGGAACGGATAAGTTAGAATGGTGGGAAATAGGAAAAGAGGGCCTAGGCTAATGGCCGACCATGTAAAAAATAGGGATGATCGCCCAAAAAGTAGGGCATGTATATAAAGTTCAAAAGTGAATGAGAAGCTCATTCTTGGGTGTGGCTAAAGCTTCTTCTTCTTCTTCTTCTCGTGCTTCTTACCTTCTTGCTTGTGTTTGAGTGAGGGATTGAGGGAGTGTGAGGGAGTGAGGGAGTGAGTGTGTGCGAGTGAGGGATCGTGGAGAGGAAGCTCCCCATCTTCTCTCTTCATCTTCCCTTCTCTTCTTCTCTCCTCTTGTCTCCCGCGGCTATGGAGGATGGAGCTTGATGGAGAGGGATTGAGATTGCTTGAGCTTGCTACAAGGATCGTGGAGCTACCGGAGTGTGAGAGACAGGAGGGAACTCGATCGAGCATCAAGGTAAGCTCACTATACCCACAAGGTAGGCATTACGCATCGGCTATGTGAGAGGTAGCCATGGCCACTTGGCTTGAAGCACTTGATCAATAAGCGGTCCATAGGTCTCGGGGTAGAGCTCTGTAGCTCCCTACACCACATCCTGCAACTCGGTGCATTGTGCCTTAAGGTTCTACTAATATATCTACTCCATCTAACTCAAAAGTTAGATTCCAAAGGTCACCTTTTTCCCATCTAGTCACATAGATCTTATCTAACATATATGCTCCAATCTCCTTTGTTGGTGGACAATAGGCTAGTTCTACTATTCCATCCTCGATCAAGTCAGGCACATAGTGATATTGGATCTCAATGTATTTGGTGCATATATGAAAAACTAGATTTTTGGAAATGAAAATCCAACTCTAATTATCACATCTTAGCACTATCAAATATTCATCTTATACTCCCATATGCTATAGGATCTTCCTTAACCATATTGCTTCACATGCAGCAAAGAAAGCTGCCTTATACTCTACTTTCATAGAAGAGAATGCCATAATTAGTTTCTTCTTACTAATCCAAGAGAATATTTGTGAACCCAAATAGAAATAATATCCATTTTTTTTTTCTTGGAATCAATCTCACTTGCCTAATATTTGTCATAGTTTCCCATAAGAGTACCTTCAAAACTATATGTGATACCATAGTCAAGAGTTCTCATGATTTTCTCATGTTTTTTTGAGAACCTACTAAAAATACCTATGATAAAACTAATATCTAGTCTACTTTTACACAGTAGATGAGGCTACTAACCAACCTTCTATACTTTCCAATGTCTACTAGTGTTGATATATCCTCCATGGATAACTTCACATCGAGCTCCATAGGTGTAGCTATCTCCTTAGACTTGATCATGTCAAACACTTGTGGGGTCGAAAGTCTACCACCACGCGGGTAAGAGACAGCAGGGGTGAAGGGAGATTCAGGGAGAGGAGTAGACGGAAGAGACGGGGTTCAAAGAAATAAAAGATGTAAAAGAATACTCACAGAGGTGAAGCCAGACAATTAATTTGTGCATTCTAAGAAGATAAATCTCTTGTAGACTAAAAGCACACATAAAACAATAGCTTTCTCTCTACTGCTCACACCGTTAATCTGATTCTTCCATTGGATTTGAAAGGGGGGTAAAATACCACAACACCTAGCTAGAATTCTCCTAGATCACTCCTTCTTCTTCTCCGAGTTCGGAGTGCTGTTCACTACCTAAAAACTGTGATCGCGCGATTTCGCCAATCCTTATTTTTACATAAAATCCTCCTAAAATGGTTGAAAGTTGCCTTTTTTTTAAACGTGCCATCCTATTCTAGAAGTTATCTCCAGCTTTTGAATATTTACAAGAGATAATATCTAAAATATAAAAAATTGGCTAAACTTGTCTAAAAATCTAGTATTTTTGAACCATCAACACTAGAATATTGATATTAATGACTAATATGGCATTTTCTCTCTAGATCAATAAGAAAGATGCACTCTAGATTTTTTCACACTATGACCACGTAGCGAAATGACATCCACCTCCTCCTAACCTGCACATCCTCTGACATGTGCCAAAGTCTTATAGATTTGCAGTGTCAGAAAAAGTATCCTCTACCATGTCAATGTCTTCATCTTCTACCTCTTCTTCTTCCATATTCTCATGTTCATGTTTATCAAACTCTTGAATGACTTCATACATCTCTAAGTGTCAACATAAATAACCTCTTTTTTGGCCTTGTTTTCAGCATTAATTGTTGCGAAAATTTTAGCCCATTCTATCAACATCAACCAGCCCTGAAATACCTTTATTTGCAGCCATCAAACCACATGTCTTTAGCTCTTTTTTAGCCCATCTTACATATTTATTTTTAGCCTTGTACATGGCCGAAATATTCTTAAAACTGCCAAGACTACATGCTATCCATTCCTACAATCCTGACACAAACATAGTGAAGGATGGATTTTAGGCCCCGGAACGTGCCTAAAAATAGGAGAAAAATGTGGAAATGCGGGGGAAAATGCTCAACCACGAAGGCGGCAGCTCGACCTAGGACGATTTTAAGCGTCAAGTGCTTGACGGGCGCTCGTACGACACTCTGAGAATTTTCATAATTTTTCCGTGCGCCTCTGCCAGTCAATGGAGCTGCCAGTTAGTGCGGGATGTCGAGACGAGTTCATAGAAATTTTTGCGACTGACGATCGGAGTCCGTACGCGGAAGATGGTCCGAAACCGGCCGGGGTGCCCAAAGGGGGGCCCAAATTGGAAATCCCAAGAGGTGTAAGGGAGGGGGGGTGACCTTTGGCACCCCCCCCCTTCAAAAAAACATGATGTAGGGAGGGGGGGCGGCGGCTGTTTTTCAGCCGCCGAAAAAATCACGCCCCCCCCCCCCCCCCCCCCCCATAATCGAGATGGCAGCCTCTATGTAAGGCCTATGAGAGATCATGCCAGGCTTCTGCATCAATGCTACGCTCCGTATTGCCGGTCTCCGCTCCCGCAATGATGGACTGTAGAGAGAGAGAGAAAATCAGTCTTTCTCTCTCCTCCCTCTCTCTCCTCTTAACCCCCGTTCGTGAGTGGAAGAGTAGAATGGAAATGGATGGCTGGACGAGACTGAAGGGCAATGCCAAATCATTATAGATTACTGATTCCAAGCAGAATTCATGGCTGGAAATCAATCGTGGGACGTGCCAAATTTAATGGAAAAACCCGCAAGACACCGTAATAATTGTTTTTACAAAGAAAATGGTCTGTTGATGCAAATTTGGTTGATAAAAATGTGTTCATATGGATTGAGTTTTGAGTATGTCGTGCTTTGAGCTTTTTTCTGGCTGTTCATCATTTAAAAATCAGAAAAACATGTGTGGGATAGCAGAAAATAGAAAACCGAGACACGAAAAACCATAAAAATGAAGGAAAATAGGGTTTTTTGGGCTAAAAATGATGCAATAAATTAATCCACACCTACTAAAATTCTTTTTCTACTGAAATGAACTAAGGGCCATAGCCCATAAACTGAACTTAATTTTCAACAATTAAAAAATGGGAGAAAATGGAAAAAATTACAAGAAAATGGTGGAAAAACCCTAAAAAATAGGGGAAAATTATATTTTGGGCTTTGGAAAATTGGGAAAATTATGAGTAATGTCCGTGAATGTATAGTGAGGCTGAGGCATGAAGATTCACTTCAGATCAGCCTTGCTTCCGTGTTTTAGTTCGGTTTTGTCCGCTTTTGATATGAAAAATAATGGAAAAAGCCGTAAAATGCCATGCAACGAAGCATACAATCGTTAGAAAGAAACCATGAAAAGGATGTTTTTGCACTTGTGCACAATACTATTTTGCTAAATGTTTGAGCACTAGGCATCCACCAAATGCATGGAGCATGAAAAAGAATTTAAAAGTATCAGTGATCAGCTCCTGGACATGCATTGCAATTGGTTTATGAGGACATGACCTACGTTGAGAGGCAGTGAGATACCCATGCTGTAGGCTAGCCGTGGGATCCTAAAGGGGAAATCAAGTAAGGACAATGGTACATTCTTGGACACGCTTATTGGGTACCTTGAGCGACGTTCGTGCGGAATGTCTAAATGTTGAGCGACGCATCGAGGGGCCAATCCCCAAGGTGTAGGAGAGTCGCAGAGGGTTGATGGCATTCAGGCGTAGGAGGAACCCCATGTGTATGTGATTCGAGCCTTTTGGCTATGTGAAAGGGACTCCCTTTGAGGAGTAATATTGGGTTAGGATCAGTTGGACTACAACATATACAAACACAATGTTTAGGAAGGCAGAGATTTTGATAGACGCTCCTGGCCGCAAGGCCGAGGGGTTGTCTTGTGCGTAGTGACGAGGCGCGGCTAGTGCGTGAGCCAGTGCCGGCCCGTTTTTAGGTCCATCAGTGGTGCGTTTGCCGGGAGCCGCTTAAAAGTGGCGGTTCTCGAATCCTGGTTGTTTAGGGACCAACTAGCAGTTTATACCAAAGGATACTGAGATTGATCCGTTATTTATTGATAAGCATCGTCTAGCAGAGATCCAAAAGCAAGAAAGAGATGAAAGAGCTAGGCGATGTGCTGAAATTTTTAGGAGATATTCCCCTAAGCGTAGCGGTGCTGAACCCTTACGAGGGAGTGGATCTAGTGGTCTTAGTACCACAAGCAGTAAGTTAGGAGAAGGTGGAAGCTCTGTTGCTCCCCTTCCTTCGATAAGCCAGTCCACGTCAAGTACGGGAGGTGTAACCCCACCGTCCCCTATTCCTAGTCCAAATCCAATCCTCGTCATGGCGCAGCCTATTGCAATTCCAGCAGGAACGACGGATTTGCCGGCTCTAGGTTACCCGCTACCCATTTTTAATGGGCTAGTTGAGGAAGATGCGGAACTCCACATTAGGGAGTTTCAAAATTTGATGTTTAATTGTCGCATCCAAGAAGAAGGACATTTAATGATGTTCTTCAACATGACTCTCAAAGGAAGAGCCGCTATATGGTATCATGGTTTAGAAGCCGGAACCATATTGAACATTGATGCATTTTATGGAGCTTTTCGAAGGGAGTTTGCCCCTGAAAGGGGTGGGCAATATTGGTTGCGTGTACTCAACGTGACCCGTCAGGAACCACACGAGGATATTTGTGCTTATGCGAAGAAGATAAAAGAGGTTTTCCGTAAGTTGGACACCTCTATTCCTATCCCCGCAGCTGCCCAATTGCAATATTTCCTACATGGTTTGGACTTTAATATCCAATTGCAGTTGAGTAGTGTCCCCTTGGGGGATATAGATACTGCCATTACACGAGCACAAGAGGTGGAATCCCGACTACAAGCAGCCAATGCTTCTCGAGGCAATTCGAACATGGGTTTAGTATTGGGAAATAATGTGTCAATGGCCAATGGCAGTAGTAGCCAAGGGATAGCGATGGCTAACCCTAATGGGAGAGGGAACATGATACATAATGTGCCTTTATTACCAGCTCCCCCTAGCATATCGATGCCTACGAGCAATCAAATGGCTCCAAGTGGTGAAAGCCAGGCGGTCAATTCTAACACCATGCCTGTGGCTCAACAACCAGTGCCTAATCGAATTGTTAGGCCGATGGAATGACATGGTAATGACCAAGGCTATGAGTCAAGTTCTTCCAATGTTCTTGGCGAGGTTAAGGACATGATGAAGCATTATACCGACATGATTATGGAGCAGTATCGGCAAATAGCCGTTGATGTCAACTTCCTTAAAAAACAACAAAATTTGATAGGAAGTAGATACCCAGAGGAGGGTGCACTTTCGAGGTTTAGTTGCAAATGGTGTGGTGGGCAACACTATCCAAGAAATTGCCCAAATGTTAAGTGCGACATTTGTGGAAAATCCGGCCATTTAGCAGCTACTTGCTAGAGTAAGATCAGTTCCCTCCAGCGAGGAAGTCAGCAACCAGGGCCTGTTAATCATCGTGCCCCAGGAAATGATTCCCAGCGAGAGGACGGGCCTAAACAAATACTTCAACGACCAAAGACTACAGTGGAGGAGCTACCAAGTGGTAGTGGGGTTAGTTTGATTGAGGCTGTACATGTTAACGATGCTGAAACCTCTAATTTACGAGCTGTTCTTACAAGAGGTCAAAAGGGTAGAGAAGCCAACAAGGATAAGCCTATCGACGGAAACCCTACACAAGGCGACAAAGGAACGCAAGTTTTGGATCCTGCCATGGAAGGGGGACCTTTGAAGCCCGTAGAAAGTAAAGCCGATAAGGAACCACCAAAGAAGAAGGTGAAAGTTAAGAAGGAGGCAATAAAACCGGTTCAGCAACCTAAAGAGCGGATGGTTTGGCGTGAAAAGCGAGCTCTATCAAACTATCATGAATTCGATTTGGCGAGCTCTCTTTGCGAAGTCAAGCCGGATGTGAATCTTTTACAGCTTATTAAGCTTTCCCCAGGAGTACGTAAGGAATTTAGAAAGATTCTACGTACCGGGTATATTGTAGAACCTTTGGGTATTGCGCGAGTTGGTGATGACTGGTTCGAGCATGCTGAGAAGTATTGCCCAAGGGTTGCAGCCTATGTCGATGGGATATTAGTAGATTATGCTATTGTCGACACGGGATCATCGGTCAATATTATGAGTTCTGAACTGATGGAAAGGTTGGGTCTTGCGATCCAGAAAGATACCTCCACAATTCTCAGAATGGCAGATGATAGTTTGAGACAGCCGGAAGGCTGCATTACTAAGGTCCATGTCACTGTTGCAAATATAGAATGCCTGTTGGACTTTAGGGTGATTCGTTTTGCAAGCCGTCCAAGTTACCAAGTATTACTTGGACGACCTTGGATCTTGCAAGCAGATTGCCAAGTAGATATACCTGCCGGTCGGCTAATATTCGGCAGAGGTGCCCAGCGTGTGGTGGTTGATGCTTATCCTGAGTCCCCGCAGAGTGAGAGAGCTCCTCTATCTTCTATAGAATTGGAGACATTAGAAGATTTATATGCCAGTGAGACATCATTGAGTGATGAGTCCAAAGAGGGATCCACCATGGAGGACATCTATCAGATCACTTTGAACGAGCCGATAGAGGGCCAAGATCATATAAGAGATGCAGATGTTATCGAGCTAGACCTTGGTACGCCTGATGATTCGCGGCCGATCAAATTAGGCTCTATGCTCAGCTCAGTAGAAAGGGAGGACTATGTGGCCTTGATCCGGGAATTCCGTGATATCTTTGCCTGGAGTTATGATGAGTTGAGAGGCATTCCTCCTAGTCTTGCTGTTCATACAATTCCGTTGAAAGAGGGCAGTCGTCCTGTACGGCAGAAAGTAAGGCGTATGCCTTTCGAATTGAGGGACGGCCTGTTTGAAGAGTTACAGAAGCTTCGAGCAGCAGGTTTGATTTTTCCTGTGCAACACACGGAATGGTGTTCGCCAGTTGTGATTAGAAAAAAGAAGAATAATCAAATCCGTTTATGTGTAGACTTTAGAGAGCTGAATAAGCAGACATTTAAGGACTACTACCCGTTGCCATTTATTGACCAGATTTTGGATCAATTAGCGGGTAGGGAGGTATATTCGTTTATGGATTGCTTTGCAGGATATAACCAAATGGCAATTGCAGAAGAGGACAAGTTGAAAACAACTTTCATTACTGTATTTGGTACTTTTGCATACCATGTGATGGCCTTTGGTTTATGCAATGCGCCTGGTTCGTGGCAACGAACAACAGATAAGACATTCGGTGACATATCCCCTGAAGAGTTGAAGGTGTTTATTGATGACTTAGGGGCTGCCACCTTGAGAGAAAGGCAGTTGATCATTCTAAGAAAATGCTTTGAGCGCTGTAGACAATTTTGCATCGCCCTAAACCCACGGAAGTGTGTTTTTGGAGTACCTTATGGGCTATTGCTGGGTCATGTGGTTAGTTCGGTAGGAATTGCGACAGACCCCGAGAAGGTTAAAGTTATAGTTGCCATGGGTCCACCACGCACTCCGAAGGAGGTGCATAGCTTTCTCTCTTCGGTTGGTTACTACCGTAGATTCATCAACGCCTTAGTAGAAAGAGCGTTGCCGCTTACAAATTTATTGTCCTTTAGATGTTCGTTTGTATGGGGTGACCCTTGTAAGGTAGCATTCGAGGATGTGAAACAAGAGCTAGCAAGAGCGCCCATTTTAAAAGCACCTAAAAAAGGTGAGGTGTTTTATATATTTTCAGCAGCCACGATGTATAGTATGAGCTGCTGTTTAGCCCAAATTTGGGAGGAGAAGTGGTACCACCTGATTGCTTTTGCTAGTTGGAAGCTGGGGGTATCCGAAATCAATTACACCTACATGGAGAAGCTGTGTCTAGCGATGGTCTTTGGGACCAAGAAATTCAGGCATTACGTTCTCTATGAGAAAGTCGTGCTTTACACGAAGGCGGAGGGACTTCGACTATTGATGAATAAGTTACAGTCGCCTGATCGTTTAGCGAAGTGGTTAATCACTTTGCAGGAATTTGATTATGAAATCAAGAGTAAGCCACCAAGGTTGCAAGGCATTGTGGAATGTCTTGTGGACTTTAGGGAGCCGAAAGAATCTGTGGCTGAAGGTAGTGACATGGAGTTGTTACTTAAGATAGATACGGCATCTATTCCCTCTTGGTATGCTGCAATAACGCATTATTTATCAACAGGAGAGGCGAGATCCGAATTATCTAAAGCTGAGAGAAGGAAAATTAAGTAGCAAGCGTTAAAGTTTGCCTTGATCGCAGGTACATTATATCGGTAAGGGGTTGATGATATCTATCGCTGGTGTGTGATGCCTGACGAGGTGCCATTCATTTTGGAAGAGTGCCATGATTCTGCTTGCCATGGCCATTTTGCTGGACGGCTTACATCACAAAAGGCTTTAAGAGCAGGTTATTGGTGGCCTGCCATCTTCCAGGATGCGTTTGCGTATGTTAAGCGATGCGATATTTGCCAACGGCATGATAGTCGAGAGAATAGGAAACGACCACTCACCCCTATTATGGCGATACTTCCATTTGAGAAGTGGGGAATAGACTTTGTGGGTCCTATTACTCCGTCGTCGACTACGCAAAAGAGGTACATCATTGTCGCAACTGACTACTTCACAAAGTGGTCAGAAGCACGTGCAACAAGGAAAGATGATGCTAAAGAAACTGCTAGTTTCCTTTTAGAGCAGATAATATGCCAGTTTGGTCCGCTGAAAGAATTAGTGTCGGACCGCGGAACCCATTTCCTGAATAAGGTGATCAAAGGTTTGACAGAGATGTGGCAAATCAAGCATAACAAGACAACCCCATATAATCCGCAAGCCAATGGTCAGGTTGAAAGTACCAACAAGCAGCTTGTGGGCATCTTGTTCAAAATTGTGTCAGAAAAGAAATGAGATTGGGATAAAAAGTTATCCGTGGCAGTGTGGGCCTATAATACGACTTTCAAACGAGCCACTGGCCATACCCCGTTCAAGTTAGTATATGGGGAGGAGTGTGTCTTGCCTTTAGAAATTGAGCTGCCGACTATTCAGTTTGCCATCAATCATTCTTTGAGCGATAAAGACGCACTTTTTGAGCATTTGACGACACTGGCACATTTAGATGAGCTTAAGTTACAGAGCTTATTGCACCAAGAAGTGGCGAAGCGCCGAATGAAGCAGCTACACGACCTCAAAGCCAAGAAATACACCTTCAAGAAAGGACAGCTTGTTCTGTATTATGACACATGATGAGAATTATTTCCAGGCAAGCTAGAACCCAAATGGGATGGGCCCTATAGGATCGTTAGAATAGGAAAGAATAAATCTACAGTGTTGTTAGCTGACCTTGAGGGGATAGAATTTAAAAATAAGGTTAATCTTAATAAGATTAAACCTTATTATTTCTGACTGCACTAATGCTATGACTGCCTTGCAGGTCTAGGTGAGATCGATCAAACATCTGCAAGGAAATCGTGATAGAGGTTGATGGGTCGTCTGATCCCTTATTTAGAACACCCATATTTAGAATAGAGGTATCATCAGCTAAAGCTCATTTGGTGGAGCAAAGGATACAAGGTGATTGAGCAAGAAGGCGGGACATTTATTTGGGAGATCAAGGTCTTCTGCCATCACTTCCTACAAATTTTGACGAGTATCCCTGTTGAATTCAATGATGATGGAGGGATGGAGCCTACAGTCCACCGGTTGAATATGCTGAATTTCGATTACCATAATTACGAGTAGAGTTCTGGATGGCGGGATGTGTAAACCCTTTATGGACGTACACCTTGTACTTTGATGGGGCGTCCAGGGGTCCATGCAAAAAAGGAAGTGTAGGAGTTGTCATCCGAGACCCCCGACGACGCATTGTCATGAAGTTAGCTGCTTATCTCGGGGCGAATTTTACCAATAATATGGCCGAATACAAAGCCCTGATAATGGGTTTGAATATTGCAAAGAAGGGTGGTATCTGTCAGTTATTGGTGAAAGGGGACTCTCAGTTGGTTTTAAATCAACTCAATGGGACGTACATGGTACGAAACCCCATCCTTTGTATGTACCATCATACTGCCATAGCCCTGCTAGATGAATTCAATAGAGTGTCTTTTCAGCTGATTCCACGGAGTTGGAATCAGTTTGCCGATTCATTGGCTAATTTTGCGTATGAAGAAGACCTCTTCTTTAATTGTGGGCCTTGTCTCGATATATCTATTAATGGTGAGATAGGACCTGGTCGTTTGTGGGGTATGCTTTCTGAACATGCCCTCTTTGGAAGACGATGGTTGATTTGGGTGATGCAGAGGGTAAGCGAGACTCATCTGCCTTTATTATCTTGGACCCATAGACTGATTCGACGACATGTGATGCGAACACCTCTTGCGATATATGCAGGAGGGATAGGTCATAATTTAATGCACTTAGTATAGGGCTACAAGCCCTGTTTCCCTGGGAATGGTATGCTTTGATGTCTATCATGGTTGTTTCCAGGAGGATATTATGTAGTATAGTTTCATTTCATTAGGCCAAGAGGGCCGATTCAGTTTTGTAGCAAAGTCAAGTTTCATTTCATTAGGCTAAGAGGGCCATTTCCCTGTCTAGTGCGGGTGCATTTAATTGGGTTTTTTGTTTTAAGTTCTGTGCTAGACAGGTTTGAAGGCAAGCTTGGAGGGAGCCTTTGTCGCGGCATCGATGGAAGCTTCTTGTGGCCAATCCAGGTGATATTTCTCCTTTACGAGTACTTTTCTTTCTTGTTCTGTGTGTATCTGTACTTGTCGAGGGGATATATTTTTGGTTGGGGACTAGCAACCAAGGCATGAAGTCCCAAGTTTAGGCTAAGTATGTTTGATGGAGGTCGGAGTAGTCATTGCCTCCTGCAACGACATTGTTAGACATTGAAAGACCTGTTTTAGAAGGAAGTCCTAGTGGCCTTGTCCTGCTAGCCTGCTAGGCAGCCGTTCTAGGAGTTCTTGTTAGTAGTGAGGCAATTAGAGAAGCCTGCCAGAAGATAATACTAATGATGCCAAGAAATCCGGCACATCCTAAAAGATGAATATAAATACGAAGGTGTGTAAAAAGGGGTTCTAACCCCTATCAAAGAAAAGAAAAGAAATGAAAATATATAAGCAGTTGATCATTGCCTTGCGAAGGCCTGGTAGGTTCCTGGGGACGAATCAAACCCGGGGCCGATACCTTGTCTTCCTAGGGATGGCTTCTTGCTGAAAAAATAATGACAAAACAAGGACGGTTGGAGCGAAAATAAAAGTGAGCGTTAGAAAAGGATTAAGTGTCGCCTTGCAAGGGCTTGGTAGGTTCTTGGGTGCCGCGACAGGTCCTGAGACCGATGCCCTGTTCTCCTTGGGTCACTACACTCAGCTCCCTCCTTTTTACATGCCCAAGTCTGTTCATCCAATATAAACTCTAAAAGAAGAGATGTACTGAACGAAAATACTCTTTGATCAGGCTATAGGAGTCCTCGCCTTGTCGGAGCTCCTAGTTGTGTTGTCTTTAGTTGGTAAGTAGTTCAGACTACCACTTAGGGCAACCTCTTTGATAGGTTTTTTAGTTTGGCTGTGTTGGAGCAGTTGGTTAGTGACTCACTTCGGATCTTCTATTAGATGATGCTAGGCCTACTCCTTGGGGATGTCATGCATTGGTTCTGTCCAGGGGTAGGGGAAGCATTGTGCTGAGTTTTAGTATATATTTGTTTTGCATCAGTTTGATGCTTCTTTGGTTGTTTATGTGCAGATATGTTCGTGGATTCGACGGACTGAGTCGTCCTATCGCGTGGTCGCCAATAAAGGATGGATTTTAGGCCCCGGAACGTGCCTAAAAATAGGAGAAAAATGTGGAAATGCGGGGGAAAATGCTCAACCACGAAGGCGGCAGCTCGACCTAGGATGATTTTAAGCGTCAAGTGCTTGACGGGCGCCCGTACGACACTCCAAAAATTTTCATAATTTTTCCGTGCGCGTGTGCCAGTCAGTGGAGCTGCCGGTCAGTGCGGGATGTCGAGACGAGTTCATAGAAATTTTTCGACTGATGATCGGAGTCCGTACGCGGAAGATGGCCCGAAACCGGCCGGGGTGCCCAAAGGGGGGCCCAAATTGGAAATCCCAAGAGGTGTAAGGGAGGGGGGGTGACCTTTGGCACCCCCCCCCCTTCAAAAAAACGTGATGTAGGGGGGGGACGGCGGCTGTTTTTCAGCCGCCGAAAAAATCGCGCCCCCCCCCCCCCCCCCCTTCAAAAAAACATGATGTAGGGGGGGGACGGCGGCTATTTTTCAGCCGCCGAAAAAATCGCGCCCCCCCCCCCCCCCCCCCCCCATAATCGAGATGGCAGCCTCTATGTAAGGCCTATGAGAGATCATGCCAAGCTTCTGCATCAATGCTACGCTCCGTATCGCCGGTCTCCGCTCCCGCAATGATGGACTGTAGAGAAAGAGAGAAAATCAGTCTTTCTCTCTCCTCCCTCTCTCTCCTCTTAACCCCCGTTCGTGCGTGGAAGAGTAGAATGGAAATGGATGGCCGGATGGATGCCGATTCTTGACGAGACTGAAGGGCAATGCCAAATCATTGTAGGTTGCTAATTCCAAGCAGAATTCATGGCTGGAAATCAATCGTGGGACGTGCCAAATTTAATGGAAAAACCCGCAAGACACGGTAATAATTGTTTTTACAAAGAAAATGGTCTGTTGATGCAAATTTGGTTGATAAAAATGTGTTCATATGGATTGAGTTTTGAGTATGTCGTGCTTTGAGCTGTTTTCTGGCTGTTCATCATTTAAATATCAGAAAAACATGTGTGGGATAGCAGAAAATAGAAAACCGAGACACGAAAACCATAAAAATGAAGGAAAATAGGGTTTTTTGGGCTAAAAATGATGCAATAAATTAATCCACACCTATAAAATTCTTTTTCTGCTGAAATGAACTAAGGGCCACAGCCCATAAACTGAACTTAATTTTCAGCAATTAAAAAATGGGAGAAAATGGAAAAATTTACAAGAAAATGGTGGGAAAACCCTAAAAAATAGGGAAAATTTATATTTTGGGCTTCAGAAAATTGGGAAAATTATGAGTAATGTCCGTGAATGTATAGTGAGGCTGAGGCATGAAGATTCACTTCAGATCAGCCTTGCTTCCGTGTTTTAGTTCGGTTTTGTCCGCTTTTGATATGAAAAATAATGGAAAAAGCCGTAAAATGCCATTCAACGAAGCATACAATCGTTAGAAAGAAACCATGAAAAGTATGTTTTTGCACTTGTGCACGATACTACTTTGCTAAATGTTTGAGCACTAGGCATCCACCAAATGCATGGAGCATGAAAAAGAATTTAAAAGTATCAGTGATCAGCTCCTGGACATGCATTGCAATTGGTTTATGAGGACATGACCTACGTTGAGAGGCAGTGAGATACCCATGCTGTAGGCTAGCCGTGGGATCCTAAAGGGGAAATCAAGTAAGGACAATGGTACATTCCTGGACACGCTTATTGGGTACCTTGAGCGACGTTTGTGCGGAATGTCTAAATGTTGAGCGACGCGTCGAGGGGCCAATCCCCAAGGTGTAGGAGAGTCGCAGAGGGTTGACGGCATTCAGCCGTAGGAGAAACCCCATGTGTATGTGATTCGAGCCTTTTGGCTATGTGAAAGGGACTTCCTTTGAGGAGTAATATTGGGTTAGGATCAGTTGGACTACAACGTATACAAACGCAATGTTTAGGAAGGCAGAGATTTTGATAGACGCTCCTGGCCGCGAGGCCGAGGGGTGGTCTTGTGCGTAGTGACGAGGCCCGGCTAGTGCGTGAGCCAGTGCCGGCCCGTTTTTAGGTCCATCACATAGTTTCCCCCTTTCTTGGAGGCATAATTATCTTCCTAGAGGCACTACCATAGCCTCCACTTACAACACTGCCATCTTAAAGCCCTTAAACTCTCATGCATTAGGTGGCATAGGATTATCCTACAGCCTATCCCAAATGCGGGGATGATTCACATAAACAATGAGAAATTGTAGTCTTTACTCCGAACCGGAGCATATGAAAAGCCATCATCCAAGGCTTTTGTTTCTAGCCTTGATTCCAAAATATAGGGTTACCCCAAAATCACCGAATAACTACATGAATCCTACACAAAAAATGATATTCGTCCCTAACATCTCCAATAGTCATGGATACATTCGAACAAGCTGCATACAGATCCCCTAATGAATTGTTTGCTGCCCGCATGCGCCATCCCGGATCTACATCAATCGGCCAACCTCCATTCTCATACAAGTTGCATGCCATAACATTGATTTTGGAACCATGATCCAAGAGAGCTATGCAAGGCATCTCTCTTTCTCCCATGCTAACAATTATCTATGTTGTAGTAGGAGCCCAATGCATTCGTGTGAATAATGACTACTTGGAATAAAATGAGCATCTTCTTCTTCATGTGCTTGTTGATGGACATCCCCATTATACATAGCCTTCTCTCTTTGCTTCATGCTACCCATAGTACCATTTTCAGCCTCACAAGCTTGCTATCTATACTCCCATTTAGCCTATTTTTAGCACCAGCCTATTCCAAAACAACATTACATGCATCATCATATTCCCTTTAAAGATATTTCTCTATGTCTTTGTCAACCTTCATCAATGCTTGCAAAACTTCACCATGAAATTGCCCTTTTTTTTTCAAAATATCAATGATTGTATCATGAAGTTCATGCTTTGCGATTCCAAGAACTTCACCAAATGTGAATTCCACTCTACTCCCAAGTATGCGATCTTTCAAGACCTTTTTAAGGTTTGTGGCAGTCTCAAGATTTGATTGGAACTTGTAACCAGGCTGCTTGCTCCTTTTCTTCCCTTCTTGTTTCTTCTCTTGAGATGCATCCTCCATAACATGCTGAGGTATGGCCTTTTCAGCCTCTTTCTGCTCTTTGCAGTGTCCTCATCGCTTCTTCTCTTTTCTTCCACAAGAGCTTCTTGATTATGAGCCTTAACCAAATAAGCATAAGTTGAAAATGAATCTATTGGTGCACTACTCCATCCTATTCTCCCTCGTATACTTTGACTTGCATAATCCAATTCAAACTTTTATGTTTTTCCTTTTTCCATGAAATCTAATGCTTGCATCCAAACAAGAGATTTTGATTCAACTATGCCTCCTTTATGAGCTTCATCAGTCCTTTCAATTCTCAACCTATATGTGGCTGCATCTATGGCAAGAAATGTTGTCCTTGCAATCATCTCTTCCACCCTCTTCTACATGCCACCATTTCCAAAATGTGATTGTTTCGCCATAGCTACAGGTGCCTTTGCTGCAATTTCGGCCCCCTTTTGAGCACTGGTAGGTGTGCTGCATGTACCCCATATTAATTTCATCCTCTCTCTCTCTTTACCAACATATGTACTACTTCAGTTACATTATCCCAATCTGATTTCAGTCGTGTTTCAGAAGAGGCATCTTCGAAACAATTAGTCGGCTTCTCTTGCAAGACAGGATCTGCAGCCTTAAAAAACAAACCAATTTTTTGAATCTTGAATGATTACTCCTCATTGGCATCCAACTGCGCATACTGACTTTCAAATTCATGGAGCAAAGCTATAGCAGCCAACCCTTTATTGGGCTTTTCAATCCAATCTATAAATGTCTTTTTAGTTACCAATCTTGCATCTTCCAAGAAAAACTCTTCTCTCAAAGATTTCTTAAAAGTTTCCCAATCAGCATCTCTTCTATATAACTCACCAATCTGATCGTGCAATGCATGCATGGCCAAGCGAGAGAAATACTCCATGCATACTACAGTAGCCCATGAAACAATATATTTTATTCATACAACCGAAAGAAGGTCAAAACATTTTCATCTTTAAACTACTTCAATTCTTGTCCTAGTGTATGCAATGCATTCATAGCTAAGAAATCAATTCTTTCTGCTTCCTCCCGAGTTTGCATCTGTTGTTGTAATAACAAATGCTGCTCTTGTTATTGTTGCTACAAAGAAATCCTTTGTTGTAAAGCATCACCACCATTTGAACCTACAGAATCCCCCATCTTTACACACTTGTTGTCGACTTTCACGTCGAGTTCACCACTATCGAAGTGTTTGGGGTCGAATGCCTACCACGAGGGTAAGAGACAACAGGGTAAAGGGAGATTTAGGGAGAGGAGTAGACACAAGAGAAGGGGTTCAAAGAAATAGAATATGTAAAAGAATACTCACAAAGGTGAAGCCTGTCAATTAATTTCTACATTCTGCGAAGATAAATCTCTTGTAGACCAAAAACGCACATAAAAAAATAGCTTCGTCTCTACTACTCAAACTGCCAATCAAATGCTTCCATTGGCTCCAGAAGAGGGGCAAAATACTGATACACTTGGGAAAAATTCTCCTAGATCACTCCTTCTTCTTCTCCTAGTTCGAAGTACTATTCATTGCCTAAAAACTGTGATCGTGCATCATGCGATTTTACCAATATTTACTTTTACATAAAATCCTCCCAAAATGGCTAAAAGCCACTTGCTTTTTCTTACATGTCATCCTTTTCTAGAAATTTTCTCTAGCTTTTGGATATTTACGAGAGATAACATCTAAAATATAAAAAATTGGCTAAACTTGTCCAAAAATCTAGTATTTTTGAACCATCCACACTATGAACACTGACATTAATGACTAATATGGTATTTTCTCTCTAGATCAATAAGAAAGATGCAATCTAGAGTTTTCACACTGTCGTATTGCTGCGCATTCGAGGTGTGTAAACCACCCAAAAGTTGTGCATGGGATTTAGTACTTTGTACATATTTAGTTGTTGTGTTTACATTTATTTTCTGCGTATGAGTATAGTGAGGAGGAGTTGGAGGCATAGTGGTGAGCAAGATGAGATGCTTTCAGCCTATGTTGTGCAAGGTCAAGAGAAAAGCAGTTTATCATGTTACAAGCAAATGCAAGATGAAGGTTGTATTCTTTGCAAGGCAATATTTGTCCTTAGCCTTCAGGCATGCATAGTAGCCATAGAGAAGATGACATTACTAGAAATTATACAAGCAAAGATAACACAAATGCATTGAAGGATGTGTTGGATGATGGGGCTTCACCAAAAGCAGCTGATTATGATAACAGAATTGCCTTACATCTTGTCGCTAGTGGAGTTGCTACTTCAGTATAATGCTCTGATGCAACATTTTAACTTATAGTTCACACATCTCGGCTTCTTTGCGAGCATTATGGTATACACGGGAAGTTAAAAAGATGGAGGCCGCTTTTCTGTGAGTGATATGCTATGGAAGAAAGAGTAGCTAAAAAAAACAAAAGGGGATTGTGAATAGAAAATGGTAAGAAAAGCAAAAAGGCTATTTGAGGGAAAAAAGGAAGCTTTTCTAGAAAAAAAGAAGGAGCTTTTTGAATCGTGAAGGAGGGAAAATAGGGAAAAGGAGCAGAAAAGCAGACGAATGGAAAGGGGGGAGAAGGTACTCTGTCGTGGAGACATTCCAATTCGTCAAAGGAGATCTCCAGCCTTCCACTGCTCATGAGGGAGCCTTCCACTGTTCATGATAGAGCCTTCCACTGCTCATGATATAGGGGACCAGAAGCACTTGGTAATGAGGGAAGCAGAACAGAGGAGGTACGCAGATGGTATGCATAAGTTTTTTTTTGTGTGGAAGGGGCATATTGAGCCTTGCTGTTTTGCACGAATAATCCTGTACTGTGGGATAAGCCAAGAGTCGTTTTGCTAGTCCGCGAAGAGGAAGAGCTGAAGCGGATGTAAAGATGTGCAGAGTTGAGTGGAGTTATTGAAGAGGAAGTGAGAAAAACGGCGATTAAGGAGATTGGGGAGGATTGAATGCTGAGTCAAGAGAGAAAGCAAGAAAATGGATAAGAGGATCGAATTGTCTTCTTTGGTCCAATTTCCATTTTTGTCTGTCGAGATCAACGCAATTCAGCAATCGCAACTTATAAAATCATCATTTTAAAATATATGTCGGACTTCAAAGCTCTGTTCCTATCTCCTGTGACCATGAATTGTGAAAGCGAGGGAGAACCGAAACTCTCGTGAAGACCACAGGAATATATTTCCACCGAAACGACCGAAGGAATCAGGGACACGGTAGTTCTTGAGCTAAATCTTTATGTCTGTTGTCGTTGAAGACAAATCCATGGTGCAGGACTCGGGCCTCCTCGCGCACACAGGCAGCCGTTCTGTTGACCATGCCTTTAATTCTGAACCGGTCGTTCACCTGATAAGTGTTTTATGAATCACAGCAAGTGGATTCAACAAGCTAAGACTGGCTGGCAGCATCGTTTTTAAGGAAAAATCAATCTCGAGTTTGTGATTGCATTGTGGCAACTAGCTGAATTCATCGACAGAACTGTTTCAATAAATTTGTGATCAGCAAAGCTGCAGAGGTTATCTATAATCTTGTTGATCCTAATGCAAACTTAATCTTTGGAGCTGTAGTAGATGAATCTTACAGTGGACAGGTCGTAAAAGGGCACAACAAGCTCAGGAAGGAATTGCAGCCTTGAGATTCAGTGTCAACACACTGACTAATATCCTCGATGATAAGCTGTTAACTGCAGTGTCTCAGTCCACTCCTGCTACGGAGGCTTTCAACTTGGCGGATGACATTCTTCGTCAAGGTGTCAAGGGCATCTCTGACATTATCACGGTGCCTGGCCTTGTGAATGTGGATTTTGCTGATGTTCGTGCTATAATGACTGATGCTGGTTCAACTTTGATGGGTATTGATATTGCAAGTGAAAGTTGAGAAGAGAGGGAGAACTTCTTCAGATTGATGCTGAGGGTTGAATTTTACAGGAAAATCCAGGGCAAGGGATACAGCTTTGAATGCAAACCAATCACCTTTGCTAGATGTGGGAATAGACTGAGCTACTGATATTGTGTGGAATATAACGGGAGGTACAGATTTGACATTGTTTGAGGTGAATGCTGCTGCTTTAGATCAGGCTTCTATTCCAACTGAAGTTGCACAATTTAAGGCCTTGCATCGAGAATTGTTGCAGCTTGACTCTCCCATCCGTGCTTGTGCTAGAGAGGGCTCTTTGGAAAGTGAAGAAGATACCATTAGAAGCTTATCTCAGATTGACAAAACTGCTGAGGAGAAAGGAAAAAAAATATGGAATTTTATTCACTGAAGATCTTGAAACTGTTATCTACAGCTTAATCATTCATAAGAGTTAATGATGTTGCAAACTTATCGGATATAACAGAGGAAAATGTCATCCCTTACTCTAGAGTTTTCACACTGTGACCACGTAGCAGTATGATAGTGTAGGAATTTGAGGGCTAGACCATCACACTTGGTATGAAAGCCTCCCTCACGGGTGGCGTGCACAAACCCTTGTGTTGGGAAGCCTAGGCTGAGGCATGCTAAGAAATATTCAAGGAGAACCTTTCTAAGTTGAGAATTGATTTTGTTAAGGATTTTTTTTAAAATTTAAGAAGCATTTTGGATGATTTTCACGAATTGGAGTACGATATGAGAGGTTTGGTAGAGAAGTTGTGATATGGATGTGGAAATGGGGCAAGTGTCCCACCTTGAATGAAAATCAAGTTGGAAAAGAAGATGATGATGCTTGAGGATAGACAAAATGAGTTGAAGAAGTTGAGGAGTGTGAATGGGGAGATTAAGGAGTGGATTGGGAAGATGGCAAGGATGGGAGAGTGGGGTGCATTTTACGTGGAGAGTTATTTGAAGAGAAAAAATGCTTTGGATTTTGATGCGTCTGCTACTGCCGGTGGGATGCCTGGGATGAAGAAAGAGGTTGGTGGCATGAAGAGAAGTTTGGAAAGTGTTGGTGGGGGTAAGGAGAAGATAGAGAAGAAAGAAGTTGGTGTTGTGAGGAGAAGTGTGGATGATGTGGTTGGGAGTAAGAAGGAAGTGGAGAAGAAGAAGGTTGAAGTTGAAAAGAAGATGCATATGGGAAAACCTGTGCCTAGACCTGTGGATGCGCCACTGTGATGGCCTATGCCTTCAAAGTGTAGAGAGCTGAGTTTGAGCTCTAGCTCTAAGGATGAGAATGATGAAGGAAGTGATGATAGGGATGATGAAAGGGAATGGGATATGAAGGCCTAACTTGAAATTTTGATGAAGATCATGCAAGAGGGTTTGAAGCAACGTACTGAGGTGAAGAATCCCAAGGCCAAGATTGCCTCCGATGTTGATCCAGTGAAGAAGAGTGTTGATGGAAAAGTGCTCATCAGACAAGTGCCCATCCGGTGGGAAAGGGAGTGACAGGGTGCATGTTGTGGCAAACTCACCAACCCCTTGTTTAAGAAAAGTGTGTGTTGATGCCAATGAAGCCAAGGTGTGTTGAGAAATCAAATGAATGCATGCCCATAGAGGTTGAATGTGTACCCAAAAGAGGCTTGCCCATAAGTGGCTTTGTATGAGAAATATGGCAAAGATGTATGCTCTAGAAGCTCTAGGAAGAGATGCCCGAAATCCCATAAGCATGGAGAGGAATAGTGGTACTATCCAAAAGCTATATAAGCATGTACTTGACACTCATTTCAATGTAATGATACTTTCATTTTGTGTCACTCAAGATTGTGTTTATGAGTCCAAGCTAATCTATCTTGGAACCTAATTCACTTGAGTTACAATCCATCACTCTAAAAATGTATCGTGTGTTTAACTTGCGTCCCCACCATAGCCAAACCCACCATAGCTAGCTCTAGATCCGTGTTTCTCAACATGGTATCAAAGCCATGGCTAAGCTCGTTAGCTAGTGTGTATCCTTTCTCAATCTCCTTCTTTGTCATCACCTCTATTCCTCAAAGCCATCTACCATTGCATACGAGGTAAAGGAGCTCAAGAGGTCCAAGTTCATAGAGCTTAAGACAAGAAGGCTGGTCTTTAGCTAAAATTGGTTGATGGCTAGTATCAAACAAGAGGGCAAGTTGAGGGATCCACTTCAGGCTTAGCTTGGAGCCTGCTTTGGAGGTGATAGATACAGTGAAAGCCCTTCTTGTCCAAGGGTTCAAGCACTACAATGCAGTTACTGTTCTAAGATAGCATAAGAATCCTACCTAGTTTTTTCAAACTCCTGGCCCTGCTTGAAGTCACCTTTCTTCGAAGCCATCATTGAGGCTCGGATTTGCAGACATTATAATGGGCTTGCTCGTTGAAAGAAGTTGGTGCGTAGATAGGATGCTGTACGCTCTCGTAGTGAATGTCGGAAGGTCCCCAAGAACAATAGAACTCTACTTTTTGCACAAATTACAAGGTAAAAAGCATGAACGACAAGAGCAAGAGACCAATTGGGTGCAATCTCCCCCCATGCCTTATGTGAGCGCTCCATAAAGCATGTATTTTTTGTATTATTCATCTTCAAGCTCAAATAATAGCCCAAATTACAAAATAGCAAGCTTTTAGCTTTTGAGTTTGCTTTAACACAAAAATAGGAATAAAGCTAATGGACAGTGCCCAAAGAGTCTGGCACGCCCAATACAATGTCCAAATAGAAATAACATAATCGTGCGTCCATGTGCATACAAAATAATAATAAATATCCAACTCCTCAAAAAATAGGCGTGACAAAATATAGGCGCCATGCCTAAGGTATGCGCCCATCAAAATATAGTCCATAAATCGAATACTTGCTATCCTCCAATGCTTTTCTCCGCCACTGCTGCTATCTCTACACATCAACTGAAGCATTCACAATCGTTAGTAAAATAATACAATTAAACTGACAAAAGTGAATACCTAGCAGCCTTCAGCTACATAAATAAATCAACTGGTTAGAAATAAATCCTAACCTTAATTTATTATGAGTGCGCACTCTAAACTCATAAACGTTTATTAATTTAATATGCATTTTGCGGAATCACCCGCTATGGAATCACCCATGTACACACTAAATTAATGAAACGCCCGAAAAGGACAGGCGTCCCCATCAACTTCTCGCACAAAGAATCCACTTTGTGTATGAGCCCCGGTCATCAAAGTTTACGGAATCCACCGTAAAACCTCACGGAATCCACTATGGCACGGAATCCACCGTAAAATATGCCTCTTGGCATCATACCCCCGGGGTGGGATGGCAATTGACCTCAATTGCTATTAGCTCAATGTGGAGCTAACAGAGTGGGGAAAGCATTTAAGTCTCTAGCGTGCATCCATTGTGCTTCCTCTACAGGATGGTTCTTAAATTTAACTAGATATCTAGAATATCTTCGGCCAGTTCTAGTGGTCATAAAGTCAGTGTCTATGATAGCTTTTGGTTCAAGTATTTCAGTCTCTTCCTCTAACAAAGGTGGGTTTTCATAAACAGGATGTACAGGTAATTGGCCTCTAAATGGTCTTAGTAAACTAATATGAAATGTGTTGTGAATTTTCCAGTGAGGTGGTAATTCTAACTTGAATGCATTGTCATTTATTTTATGAATGATCCTAAATGGTCCATAGAATCTAGGGGCTAATTTCACAACTGGGTGTCTATCTACACTTTGTAGTCTACGTTTTTCTATTCTCAACCAAACATAGTCATGAACTTTAAAATTCATTACTTGTCTTTTCTTATTGGCTTGTTTGGTATATGATTGCTGGGCTTTGGCAATCATATCTTTAACCTCATCAAAAATAGTGTTATGCATACTAGCAATATCATCAGCACTCTGAATTCTATTTGACAAAGATGCAACAGGTGTAGATAATCTATATCCATAAATCACTTCAAACGGTGCTTTCTTTGTAGATGTGTGTGGTGTATTGTTATATGCAAACTGTAATAAATGCAAATGTGTGTCCCATGTTTGAGGTTTAGAAATAGTATATACACGTAAGAGATCTAGAATAGTGCTACTAGTGGCTTCTGTTTGTCCATTAGTTTCTGGATGAAATGCAGATGAGAAATCAATCTTTGTGCCTAGGTTAGCAAATAGAGTAATCCAAAAGTTGTTACAAAATCTAGAATCACGGTCTGAAATAATAAATTTTGGCAATCCATGGTTAGTAAAAACAGTTTTTAAAAACAATTGTGCTGCCTGTGATGCTGTTAAAGTTTTCTTACATGGAATGAAATATGCTTGTTTACTAAATCTATCTACTACTGTCCAAATCATATCATGGTTCAATTTAGTATTAGGTAAACCAGTAATAAAATCCATAGAAATTTGTTCCAAAGGTTTAGATGGAATAGACAAAGGCATAAGTAATCCATATTGTTTACCATGATGTCTCTTAACTCTTTGACAAATCAAACATTCAAAAACAAAGTTAGATACATCAGTGTCCATATGCGGCCAATAAAAATCTTTAGTTAATGTACGTAAAGTAGATATGACATCTCTATGATCTTGATATGGGGGACAATGAATCTAATTCAAAACAAAAGATCGGAATGGAATTGTAACACACAATCTATTTTCATAAAACATAAATCCATCATTATATGACAATGAATCAATAGGAATCAAGTTATTTTGAACTAATTTATTCCAATTAGGATGAAAAGTAATATCCTGATGATAAGTATCTTTCATAGCAATCAAAGAATCAAAAGATATAACAGAAATATTATGAATGGCAGGTCTTCTACTTAATGCATCAGCCACTACATTTTCTTTTCCGGGTTGGTATTGAATGATAGGATGAAAACTTTGAATAAAGGATGCCCATTTGATATGTCGATCAAATATTTGAGGTTGGCTAAGTAAATGTCTAATACTTTGATGGTCGGTCTTAATCATAAATTCTGAACCCATTAAGTAGTGTTTCCACTATCTTAATGCTTGTACAACTGCTAATAGTTCTTTGTCATATGTGGAATATTTCAGTTCAGAGGGTTTCAGCTTACAACTAGAATAGGCTATAGGATGATTGTCTTGCATAAGTATAGCTCCTATTCCTGATCCACTAGCATCGGTCTACTAGAAAGAATGGTCTATTAAAATCAAGCAACTGTAGGACAGGGACATGGGTTAATGCATGTTTCAATAAGTCAAAGGATTTCTGTTGATTTTCGGACCAATGATAGACAATACCTTTCTTCAGAAGTTTAGTCAGTGGTAAAGCAAGTAATGAAAAATTACGTACAAACTTCCTATAGAAACTAGCAAGACCAAGGAATGAGCGTAACTCATGCACATTTTTAGGTACAGGCTAATTCAATATTGCATCTATTTTCTTAGGGTCAACTTTAATTCCATCAGATGATACAATATGACCTAAATACTCAATTTTTATTTTAAAGAATTCACTCTTTTTAGGATTTGCATATAGTTGATTATCTTTTAATAACTGGAAAACCAATGACAAATGCTCATAATGTTCTTTCTCATTTTGACTAAACACCAAAATATCATCAAAGAAGACAATTACACAATACTGATATTTCAGAAATATACAGTTCATCATTCTACTAAATGTAGCAGGTGCATTAGTCAATCCAAATGGCATCACTAAAAATTCGTAATGACCAAACTGTGTTCTAAATGCAGTCTTGAATATGTCTGACTTATCTAGTCTCACCTGATGATAACCAGACTTAAGGTCTATTTTACTAAATATAGCAGATCCTTGTAGTTTGTCCATAAGGTCATCAACTCTAGGGATGGGATACCTATTCTTTATAGTGATCTTATTTAAAGCTCGATAGTCAATGCACATATTATAGGTATTATTCTTTTTCTTGACTAACAGAACAGGTGCACCAAATGGAGAACTACTAGGTCTAATCAATCCTCTATTTAGTAATTCCTCAACTTGACTCTAAATTTCTTTTTTCTCTATCTGGTTATGCCTATATGGTGCTTTACAAGGTGGTTGTGTGCCAGGAATCAAATCTATTTTATGGTCTCTTGGACGTGAAGGAGGTAAACCAGGTGGTAGGTCTTCGGCAAAACAGTCATTAAAATGTGCAAGAAATTCTTTATGTCTAGGGTGCATATGATTTTCTTTTACTTGCAATTCATTCACCCAAATGAGATAGGATTTACTACTCTTGCGCAATGCATGTTTTGCTTGAGTATGCGAAAGCAGTGGAAAAACATTAGATGCATGCATACCATACAATGTAGTAGGTTTTCCTTGAAAAGTAATATTTATTGAATGTGTGGAATAATCTATATCTGGGTTATGCTAGTGACACCAAGGCATACCTAAAATAATGTCATTCGACTGTAATGGAACAACTAGAAAATTTCTTCTTTCAGTGTATTGACCAATTTGAATTTCTAAGTCATGCACTTCCTGTGTACCATTATACCTAGTGCCTAAGAATGCTGCTTTAATGCGATAATGCGTAGGTACAGTTTGTAATTTCAATTCCTTTACTAGTTTTGCTGAAATAAAATCATGAGTGCTACCGTCATCATGCAAAATAATCTTTTCCTTTCCATGCTCCAAACATTTCATAGTCAATAAAGAATGTGGAGTTGGCATACCTGGTAAAGTATCCGAAGGAGTAGTAGTGTCGTCCTCATCTTCCGTAAAATTGGCCATATCTTCATGTTCTTCATCATCCATTGCTCCAAGGTAGTTGATATGGGCAGGTGGCTTCTTTGAATGGCAATTTGCTGCTAAATATCCAGGCTGGTGGCATTTATAGCATACTATTGGCTTGGCTTTGGTTACATTGTTTGCAATGGCAGGAAGTCTAGGTACATTAGGATTTGGCTGTGGAATAGGCTTGGAATTTTGATTGACATTGGATGGTAATACAGGTGGTTTTGGCCAATTTTTATGGAAAGATGATGAAGAGAAACGACCTGGATTAAATCTTCTAAAATTGGAATTGAATTGCTTAGATCCATAGTTACCATTGGCTTGGAATTGCTGTGGACGTCTGTCTCTACCTCGCAGCTTGTCTTCAGTGTCATGAGCTAGTGAAATGGCGTCTTCAAGAGTAGCAGGCTTGAACATGTTAACTTCAGCGTAGTAATGCCCAAGGAGTCCAGACATATACTTGCGCTTGTGTGTCGCTTCAGGTACGTCTTCAAGCATGCGTAGCTGGAGTAGTGCATTCCAAAAATGCTCTGTGTACTGAGGAATAGGCTCACGATCCCGTTGCTGAAGAAGATCCCATTGCTTAATGGCTTTCTCATGAAATTGTGGAGGAAGGAAATTCCACATGAACTTCTTCTTGAAATTCTCCCAAGTAGTGGGATAATCTATACTCTTGCGTACTACAGTCCACCAAAGAGATGCTCTGTCCACTAAATGATTAGTGACACACTTGATTTTATCTTTTTCTGCATAGGTTTCCTCATGAAAATAGTCGTCAAACTGACTAATGAATGCAAGAACAGTTTTTCCTTCTCGTATACCATTAAAAGTACAGAATTTGAAACTTATTTTACTTATCTTTGATTCCTTGCGGATGGTTTGAGCTTCGAGTGTTGCGTCGATGGTACGTCGGATAAGATCTTCGGATTGAGGTTCTTCTTTGTCGATAGATGATCTTTGTAAATTTGCCTGTTGAACTTGCAATGCTTGCCTAGCCCTTCGTTCTTCATCAAATTGCATCATGATTAAATCCAACTTTTGCTCCATCGTAGGCTCAGGTAGGTCACCTTCAGTCATAAGATCATCCATATGTGGTTCCGTCATCCTGCAAAACTCAAAAGACCTTTCTCACTCAAAATCAAGTTAGCGGGATGAGCATAGCTCAAGTGTGGGAATACAAGGCTTATGTATTTTTGGGTGTGGCTTTCACAATCTTTGAAAAATCTGCATTTTATCCTTCTTCGGATGCTGAAAATGCTTCAGCAAACCTGCATATGGGTAGAGTACCTTCCAATGAACAACTTTGCAGTTCGGAGTTTCTGCGCAGGAACAACCCTTCTATGAGTTTTAGACAGAAGTCAGTTTTGACTCCAGTTGACTTGTCTCACTTGCAGAGTACCAGACTTATGTGACTTGCAGAGTTTATTGACTTGCAAACTTAGTCGCTTTACAGAACTTGCAAAACTTGACTTGAAGGAACTTTGAAGACTTGAATGATTGATTGGCTTTAGATGACTTATGGAAGTAAGAGGCTTAATGCTTTTGAGCAATCGTAAATTTTAAGGACAAGAGTATGTACTCGGCGCAATTTTCGGCGCTCAGTTCAGCCCGCTGTCCTTCTTCACGAATCGTTGAGCTAAAGTAAAGCTTCCAATTAATTAAGCTTTGAAACTTTGAAGATTTAAGCTTTTAAGCTTTGTAAGAAATATGGCTTATCTCTGTGTAACTACGACTTGATGAAGAAGATGTAGAAGTGGTCCTCCGCCTCTGTAGACCGGTCCTTCGCGATCCGATGATGGAAACAGGGGTTCTTGATCACCAGAAATCTGCCTGTATCGACGGTTCGTGACGAGATTGACTGTAGAGCCCGATCCTTCCAAGAGCTCCGCCTTCGCACGAGATGGGTAGCGATTGGAAGCTCTTGATCTCAGCTTCGCTTTGATACCACTGGTGCGCAGATCGGATGCTGTACGCTTGTGTAGTGAATGCCCGAAGGTCCCCAAGAACAATAGAACTCTACTTTTTGCACAAATTACAAGGTAAAAAGCATGAACGACAAGAGCAAGAGACCAATTGGGTGCAATCTCCCTCCATGCCTTGTGTGAGCGCTCCACAAAGTATGTATTTTTTGTATTATTTATCTTCAAGCTCAAATAATAGCCCAAATTACAAAATAGCAAGCTTTTAGCTTTTGAGTTTACTTTAACACAAAAATAGGAATAAAGCTAATGGATGGTGCCCAAAGAGTCTGGCACGCCCAATACAATGTCCAAATAGAAATAACATAATCTGCGCCCATGCACATACAAAATAATAATAAATATCCAACACCTCAATAAATAGGCGTGATAAAATATAGGCGCCATGCCTAAGGTATGCGCCCATCAAAATATAATCCATAAATCAAATACTCCCTATCCTCCAATGCTTTCCTCCACCACTGCTGCTATCTCTACACATCAACTGAAAAATTCACAATCGTTAGTAAAATAATACAATTAAACTGACAAAAGTGAATACCTAGCAGTCTTCAACTACATAAATAAATCAATTGGTTAGAAATAAATCCTAACCTTAATTTATGACGAGTGCGCACTCTAAACTCACGAACGTTTATTAATTTAATATGCATTTTACGGAATCACTCGCTACGGAATCACCCATGTACACACTAAATTAATGAAACACCCGAAAAGGATAGGCGTCCCCATCAACTTCTCGCACAAAAAATCCACTTTGTGTATGAGCCCCGGTCATCAAAGTTTATGAAATCCACCGTAAAACCTCACGAAATCCACCGTGGCACGGAATCCACCGTGAAACATGCCTCCTGGCATCAGAAGTAGGGAGAACAAAATAGAAGGGAAAGTTATAGAGCCATGGTAGGTTTATCCATAGTCGCATGAATGGATTTCCATCACTATGGATTACTACAAGTTGCTCGGAGTCTCTAGGAATGCTTCTACATAGGACATTAAAGCAACATTCCGCAAGCTTTCCCTATAGGTCCACCAGGTTCACCTCTCGTAGGCCTCCCAATCGGACCAACAGTCTCCTTTGCTACACACCACTCTTAGGACATCTCTAAGGCCTACTAGGTCTTGAAGAATGACAAGAAGTAGGTCGTTCAATCTCAGTTGCAAGTCACGAACTATGGAGCCTGTTGAAGCCTCAAAGGGAAGCTCTCATCACGATCGACATCAGCAGATCGAAAGACACCATCAGATCTGTTGCAAACCATAGAGAAGCGACACTTGCAATTCATCATTTGTTCTTTAAACCTTATCCTAAGGTTCACAAAATCAAAAAATGCATTTTTTTCTTAACCCTCTTTCACACCTATTCACACCCTCTCTATCAAACCTCTTTCCATACTAAACTAGCTTGGACTAAAATTTGTTTGCATTGAAAAAGGTCTATTGTTCTACTTATAATTTTGATCTCAAAAGTGAGTTTTTGCATTACTAATTAAAATCCTTATAAATCTCTAGTTTATTATAAAGGGATTAGACACTACCATTGTGCAAAAAGCCAATCAGTAAGACCTTCCTGCATTTGAAGTGATTTTGGTTGCACCATTCTAAAATGACCAATGTCAAGCCATATACTTCAAATCCCAAAATGCATGTATCCCAACACCAATGTTATGTATCACCAAGCCATATATATCGATAGAATCTACTAAGGCCAAACATAGTATTCATGTGTATCCATCTGAATTTCATTAAGCGGAAAGAATGTGTTAAGAAAACTAGAGCAAAAATCATGTACTACATATAAAAAAAAGGGACATAGAGCAAAACCAAGGTAAAGAGTATGAAGACAGAAAGAACTTAGAAGACCAAGAAGGAGTCCAAGAAGATCAAAGACACCTAGAAGATCGAGAAAAGTAAAGGATGCCAAAGAAGCATGAAAAAGATAATGAAATTTCAGCTGCTGCCAACAAAGAAATTGTTTCCATAGTGGATCTTGTCTCCCATAGTGGATGTAAAAGCCCTTATCCAAGATGTAAAGTTTCAAGCCTTAACTTGACTAGGCTGCCAAAGAGCTAGTCTCCCGGGCCATATCATCATGTAGGGGGGGCAAAAGCCAACAAGGGTAGAGACTCATCATTTGAGGAGGGGTGTTGAGAAATCAAATGAATGTATGCCCATAGAGATTGGATGTGCCCAAAAGAGACTTGCCCATAAGTGGCTTTGTATGAGAGATATGATAAAGATGTATGCTCTAGAAGCTCTAGGAAGAGATGTCCAAAATTTCATAAGCATGATGAGGAATAGTGGTACTATCCAAAAGCTATATAAGCATGTACTTGACACTCGTTTCAATGTAATAGTACTTTCATTTTGTGTCACTCAAGATTGTGTTTATGAGTCCAAGCTAATCTATCTTGGAACCTAATTCACTTGAGTTACAATCCCTCACTCTGAAAATGTATCGTGTGTTTAACTTGCATCCACCATAGTCAACTAGCTCTAGATCCATTTTTTCTGAACAAGGTGAAGCGGGATGTATGTGCTGAAGGAACACAGTGTCACATGGGATTTGCGTGGGGTCATGAATGTCGCTCGCCGCCACAGGGATGATTTGCAAGATGGGAATAATGATGATGATGAGTACTCAAGTCAAATTCATAGAGAGAATATGAAGGTTTTCTTCGAGACACAAATTGTCGAAAAGACTCAATCCTCCAATCTTGGATAGGAAAATTTCATATATTTGTTCAAGTTTGAGTTTCAAGAATACCCTTGCTTCATTTTAGTAGCTTCTTCTTCCATACAATATAACTACAAATGAGTTTTTTGCTTCATAGTTGTCTCAACACAACATAGTTCCAAAGATCAAGATGTGACTGTTGTAGTCATATTCTTTATCGGTTCTTCAAATAATCGCTTCTCTGAATTCGATAGAAAAGCAAAGATCCTCTTTTGGATCTTTTATTATCAAATGATCCCGTCTGTTCCAAATCATACAGTTCCTTTCATTTTAAAAAAATCAAATATCTTTGCATTTGATGTGGAGGTAACTCTGAAATAAGGTGGAACTTAGGACTGTGTGCATAACAACGATGATCAATATGCTTTTCGCCCTGTCAGTCGACCTTGGTTATAAGCTCACATCTCATGAAATAGTTGTCTCATTCATAGCATTGGCGTAGGCAGACCATCGTTATCGACCTGAGATATAAGGCTGTTTCCAACTTTGTATACCATCGAAAGCTTAATTGTATAAGATTTTGAGCTACCCAAATTGCAAGAATATCATTGTGCCATCTCATAGGAAGTACTGAGGTAGAAATAAGAAAATACTCAATATCGGAATGGTTTCGTTGAGCAGGCCATACTCCTTGGTAGCAAGCGTCAGGTTAAAAAAAATATTCAATCTCCTTCAACGTCGCATCACTCTTCTTCTTCTTCATGATCACCATCTCATCCGCCGTTTTGCAGCTTTCATTGTTGAATTCTCCTCCTCATCTGTCGCTACTGCCATTCTCGACTATCAATCTTTCGTTGTCCCTTCTGCAGCTTCAGATGTTCTCCGATGTCACCTTCTGCTCTTGGCACTCCTCTGTTGCAGACGCAGTAGCCGATGCTTCCAGCTTCACCTTCTTTTGCTTGCCTTCATCGACGTCACCTTCTGCAGCAGCTTTGCCACCACCTCCGAGTTCGACGAAACCTCAAACTTCTCCTTCCACCGTCGCTTCGTCTTCCCCCTTTATTGTAGCAGCTATGTCCCTCTTCATAAACGGCACCGCTCTATAAAAAAGATTTAAAAAAGCACCGTCATTATTAACATCTATTTGCTGCACCTTGACATCCTGATTCAGAGTTCATTAAAAGCACGGTGCTTTTCTTCCCACAAAAGCTTGCGATTGCTCATATCGCCTATTCAACCTGTTATGAGTGTTTTAAGCTTTTTCACTATTTTGCTTGTTAATGTAGTCATGGCTTACGCTGCCACGTCCAGTTTCCACAATTTATGCCGCCGACAAAGCTTCTTGAAGTTCAATAACGCCCTGTTGTGCCTCATCCAGAAATGCGCCAGCATTGATCAAAAACATATTAATCCTTTAGTTCTTCGAGTTGTGACACCGGCATTGAGCCAAATATTAGATGTTCTCATGTCTTCCTATCTGTTTCATTTTCAAACCCTGCAAACTCCCACTCTGCAATTTGAGCAAAATGACGTGGACGAAGGTCCATTTGCTCCTAGATTTGGTCCTTTTTACCCAACAATTTGAGCAATCATGAGTAGCAACATACCACCCTCTCCATCATTGTATGGCAACAATGCAATAATTACAGCATCAATAAAATGGTATTACATGTACATGCAATCTTGATCAACTAAACCTCGAGTGCCCCCCAAAATTCATCCATTCAAGTACTTCTTCATGATAGCTAGGGCTTTTATACAAAATGCTAGATACAAAGACGGAGCGAGATCCTACTTGGTTACATAGTGGTAGAAGAAGAGCTGGCAAGAACTCTGTTTGCTTATCCTCTAACAGATCCTCCATTCCGAGGAATTCTGTTTGTGTTCTAAAAAGTAATTCCCTAGTGGTGAAACTAGTTAAAATATCTTACAAGCTTTTTGAACACCAAAGTTATTAGTCAATGAGTTCGGCCTCACCAAAGTGCTTACACACAAGCAAAGTTTAAAATCAAGATGGTCTTTTCCTTGGATCCTTGAGCCTTCAACAGAGTTACTTGTTTTCCATGCAATGTGCCCTATCGAGAATGTGTTTTGAAAAAGAACTTCATGCCCAATCACTCATGCAGTTTGCAAATGTGAGTCCATGCTTTGCAATCAATCGAGCCATGCTCCACAAAAAAAAATTTATGAATGCATTGAAGAATTTGTGCCTAGCCTAACTACACGTACTCGTGCGTTATGCAAATGCAAACACAAAAGATACACACAACGGAAAATAAATCCCTAATGATGTTGACTTAAGAGTCCAAAATCTTGGCAAAAAATTCCGCCATCAAGTTTGAGTGGTAGACACATAGCATCACGACAACAAAATGTGGATGTTGGGGTGAAACAGAATGTGAATGTTGTGATGAAGTAGAATGTGGATGAGGTGAGAAACCAAAAGAAGGATGTTGTGTTGAAGGTGGCTAGTGAATGAAAATGTGTTGTGGATGATGCGGTGATCGAAGAGGTGGACGAGACCAAAGAGACCAAGTCCAAAACTTGTGTTCCTAGCATGTTGGGGGGTTGTATGCCCCATGTATTGGAGAGAATAGAAGAGGATGTGGGAGAGGAGGTGAAGGAAGGCTCATCAAGTGAGTATAAATGAACTAGGACCATGTATTTTTTATCATGTTGATATTGACTTGAAAAATGATGAAGAGTTGAAGTGTATTGAGGTTGAGTTGAAGAAGGATGTTGAGTTGAAGCATGATGATGGGGGTGTGGTGAAGAGCTCATTCAGCCCAAAGAGCCTAAATGAATTGGGACCGTATGTTTTTCCTTGTCTTGATAGTGAGTTAAAGAAAGATGAAGTCTTGAAGTATAGTAAAGTATAGTGCTCCAACTCAACAGTGGCTACAAATTGTGTTTAATAATGACAACTCAACCAAATATTTCCTAATGGTGACAACTCAACCGTAACAACACAATGGTCTATAGCCTACCCAACAAGGTACTTTGAATTAGAATCATAGCAGAGTCCCTCCTACATCAACCTAGCCTATTTATGCCATGATCACATAGAGACATCCCAAAACCTCTTTGCAAGTGCATTAGGTGGAAAAAGCCTAAAGGATTACTTGTCAAACTCAATCTCCAATATTGAAAAGGAGCTAATTGATGTGATATAGAGTAGTTGTAAACCCTAAAAATGAATATTGTGAGAATTTCTAATGTCATACGAGCAACCCCAGAGATGTTGTTAGATCAGCTACATGATGCAAAAAATGCCATCAAGCAGGACACTTAGCCACAAAGTGTACATGAATACCAACAATCCCTTGATCCTTTTTTCCTTGCTATTTGAGAAATAACCATATAGAATATATTTGCTCTTTGAAGGGATGCATCTCATGAGAAAGAAAGAAAATGAAGTTTAACTTACTAAATTCAAAAATGAAAACCCAAGGCATTGGGCTAGAGCCTAAAGAGTTTAGATCCAATTTTGGTCCTAGAAAGTTCCCATCATAAATTCATAGAGGACAATACTGTCGTGGTGGTCAAAATTGGAAGTTAAATGCTATCGATGTGGAGAAAAATGCCACATTTTTCCTAACTAGATATAGAACTTATTTAGAGAATTTTGTAAGTTTTCTTTTCGTTATGTTCACTTTCTTATTTGGTGTAGTACTTGTATTAATAATCTTATTTCTTACAATGCATCTTTTTTTTCCTTGCAACACTCAATCACAAACTATGATTCCACATGATTGAAGACTCTATATTATGTAGAGAAGCATAATCTTACTTCTCTTATCAATAGATTGTATGCACACAATAGTTCAATAAGTTATGCATTCAATCACACAAACCACAATTCCACAGGATTACAGACTCAATATGTAGAGAAGCACAATCTCACTTCTCTTATCAATAGATTGTATGCGCATAAAAGTTCAATAAGTTATGTATTTTTTCTGTTTTTAGTTTCTAGTTTTTTAATGATAAATTATGTTATATAAATTAATATTTGGTTGTCTTATAATGTACAGTTTGTTCGATGCTTCATTGCATTGGTATGAGCTCTTAGACATGAATGAGTTGTAGCAAATGCTTAGATTCATGGAGCACACATCCCTTCCTTTTTTTCCCCTATAGTCTATACAGACTCTTTCTATGCAGGCTTTCTTTGATATATTTCCCATCTTTTACATGGACTCACATTTTGTGATATTTATAAATACATTTCTTTGTTTTTGGATATTTCTCCCTATCAATCAATGTAGTTTTATGAGATGTTGTTTATCAATGCTATATTTATTTGAAAATTAAATCAACAAACATTTTTTTTCTACCATCTCATAATACATTTGCTTCAATAGCAATTGTATACTCAATCTATAAATGATTTATGAAACATTTTTTGGCACATGTGGTTGTAAGGGTTGTAGGGCTTTACGCCCTATCACAAAAAAAAAACCTCAATAATCATTGCTATTAGCATCACAAATAAAAGTGCATGCATTACTATTTGCATCGCCATATGCATCACTACATAAATAGCAATGCTTATTATGAGGATTTTATAGAGACGTTGGTAGGTGAATTGGGTAGTCGGCCTCTAACAACCCCCAAGACAACACCACAAGATAAAAACCGAGGATTTTCCCTCAACAAAACCCAATGATGAGACAACACCAGTGAACACATGATTAAATATTCCTCATCACCCACTCCTCACTGAGACTTCAACTCAATACTTAAACAGTTTAAACCTTCAAGCTCAAAATTTACCATTCTTAGAGAGAATCTCATACGGAAACAACCATGGCTGAGACTTTGAGAACACAAGCTTTTATGTTCACAGAAATCTTATTTTTTAGGGATGGCTACCTCACACAGTAAATGCCCCACAAAGTTTGGTTTCCTCAAGCAGTGCAAAATCAATTGTAGATCCTTTCTGTTCTTCTTTTCTCAAAGCACACATAAATACAAACCAAAAATGCAAATAACGAAAGCTTTATATTGTGAATTTTCATGCCAACTCATCTACAAGCATTTCACTATTGTAGACATTCCATTACTACAACAAAACTGAGTTTACACTGATATAGCAATGGATAATCATGATCTTTCATGGGAAACCAAGTTGGTGACGTAGATGCTGATGAATTCACCTATTTTCTCATGGAGCATAGAAATTGCCTCATAGAGCACTGCACATAATAGCTCATAACTTTCTAACCAAATATCAGATTGCCCAACTTCAAAAAGGAAAGTTTTAGCTCTTTATCCAATCTAGAACTCTCTAGAACAACTCAAAGCCAAATTATTTGATCTACTATCTTTGAAATAGCTATGCATAGCATGCGGTCCTAAATATACTACTACTCTATACAGCAAACACATAACTTCTTTGCTTCAAGAAGCCCCAACTTGCAAATGGGAAGACATTTTCTTTGATTTTAGATTATCATTTCAGCATACCAGCAAATACATTTCAATATATCTTGCCTTGATGAAGAGCTATGGGAGCTTCGAACTTTATGAGCTCTAATTCATCATCTTTCTAGCTCCAAATCCTTTCAAATTTCCACTAACTTGAGCCTGTGCATTCAACACCTACCCATTATACATATTCTCTACCACATACCCAATTTCAGATGTAAAGATCTTTTACTTCCATTCTTCTCTGCTAATGGGAAGCCTCACACAAACAACTAACATACATCACTCTCAACACAATGAAGAACAACCCTTTGGTGTCTCTCACTTATATCCATACACTAGAACAAATCTGCGTACTCTACGCCCCATGCAGTAGTAAAAGAAAACAAGACAAAAGGAAGATCTTATTACCATCATCTGAAAACTGAGAACTCGCATCAGCCAATTAGCTTCAATAGCCCTGCCATCATGCTCCACAGCTCTAGTAACTTCAGCTTCATGGTCTCTTTCTAATTTATATTTCTCCCTTCTCTTCAAATTGCAAGATTCTTCTCTCCCTCTCTCTCTCTCTCTCTCTCTCTCTCTCACATATGCTGATTGTCTTGTGTATAATCCCTCTCCCTCTCTTCTTTTTTCAAAAAACTCCTCATGTTTTTAAATTTTCTCCTATTTTACCAAGCTACCCCTTGCTTTCCCTTAGCTACTAGATGGAAAACATGCCCTGGCCACATAAAATTCCACTCAGGGACTCAAAATTTGAAGCGAGAACACATTCCACATAGGAGGATATCTCTTCTTGCATGAGGCACGTGTCTCAAAACCGAAATATCACAACCACATGTCCAACATGCATGGTACCACTTGGGATTACTACTTATCAACCTAAATTCCACTACGTGTAGGTGTTAGAAAGACAAAAAATGATATTTGCATGTGTTACCCTACTTGACCCCACGTAGCATCATGTCCTCGGCTTCTCATTTTTACCCAACATGATTAGCCACCCCCTTAGTTTGTAACACAAAGTGTTAACAAACCTTTATTAAAAGCTTAAAAAACATGTGACAAAGACAAACTTCTTTTCCTGAAAATCTACCTCATAGAGCACTGCACAAAATAGCTCATAAATTTCCAACCAAGTCTCGGATTGTCAAGCTTCAAAAAGGAAATTCGTAGCTCTCTTTTCAATCTAGAACTATTGAAAACAACTTAGAGCCAAAATCTTTGGTCTACTATCCTGAAATAGTTGTTTATTTCCTATAGTCCTAAATTTCCATATTAGACATCGGTCTTCTTGGGACCATAACTTTCACACTCTTGCTTGGATCAACACCAAACTTGAGAGATACCTTTAGGAGTTGTCAAAGCACACTTTAAATCTTTTTTCCATCATTACAACCATCTGAATAATACCAGATTTAAGAAAACTGAATCTTTCCCGTACAATAAACTAGAAGCAACCTACTATACGTATAGTATGTCCATTACTTACATCCCCTTTACTCTTAAAGGATTCTACAAATATATTTCTTTAGATGGAACCCATTGGTTCTACTATTGTGAACAATGCCATCTAGCTCGAAACTTGGTTTAAAAATTGGAGTCCAAGCTACTGTCATAGATCATAACTAGCATTTCCTTTGCAGATTCTTCTTCTTCAACTGTGTATTGAACCATTCCTTTCTCTTCACAATATGATTTTCATAACAATCCATTGCTTGTTGCATATCCAATTGTAGGGTATGCAAGTTTAATCCTCTGTCAACTCCCAATTCTATTTGATCTAGCTGATGCTTTCTTACAAACTCCAATCATAGGGAACATGACATTCATAGGCAGTAAAGCATCTTGACCATGTACTAACTGAAAAGGGCTGAATCATGTACTTGTCTTCTACATTGTTCTACAAGCCCACAAATATTAATGTAGATAATTGTCCTAGTCTTTAGGATGATCCTCCACTAGTTTAAAGAGAATCTTCTGAAACCTTTCATTGAATGCTTCCACCAATCCATTGCGCTAAGGGTAATAAGGAGTAGTAAATCTGTGTTTTAAGTCTAGTTTCCCTGTTAATTCTCTCAATAGCTTATTTCTTAAGCTAGGTCCTTGATCTATCACTATTTCTAGTGGTATTCCAAATCTGTAGCATATGTCATCCATGAGGAACTGAGTTACATCCTCTTTCTTGCAATTCCTTATAGCCTTAGCTTCAAGCCATTTTGTCATATAATCAACTGCTGTAATGATGTAAGACTTTCTTGTTTTTTTATTGAGAAAAGGTATAATAGAATCCAAACCCCACTTCTCAATCGGTCCATAGGCAACAATGGCTTTAATAGGTTCTGGAATTAGTACACTTTTTGCATATGACTGGCAAGCATGACAACTTTTATATGAATGATCAACAACAACATGCTCAGACTAGGACAAGTAAGTCTTGCTAATAGAATTTTCCTTTTGGTAAGCTCAAAAACAAAATGACAACCACATGCTTCCTCATGAAAGGAAGATAAGCAAGCAGGAATCTTAGAACTATCTAGCACCCTTCTCTGTACATTATTAATCCCCTTCATGTAAAATTGATAATTTATGAGCACATATGCTCTCGCCTTTCTGACAATGGCATACCTTTTGCATTTATCAACCAATGACTTTAACTCCCCACTTTTTAGAACCTCTTCAATTAGGTGAAGGATTTCCCTACCCAAATATCTAAGATTATCCACCCTCATGGTAGCAACATATTGGGAAAGAGCATCTTCAGCCAATTCATGAGCTCTACGGTTGTTCTCCCTACCAATATGCAAAATTTCAAATTTTTGTAGCTGCCTCATAAGGCCTTTTATCTTAAACAGGCAGTTCTTCAAAATATATTTATTGGCTTTCCAAACATTTTGAAAATGTCTAACCACCAATATAGCATCTCCTTTTGCACCTATCTTCATGTATCCCAACTGCATACATTGTTTAAGGCCACCATGTGAATTCACATATTCAATACATTGTTCCTTTATATCTCTTTACTCTCTTGACTTCCAGAAAAGACTTCTTGATTTTTAGCATCCATAATGACAAAACCCGGTCCTCCCTTTTTCAGCACTCTTCTATAACTTCCATTTAAAAACAAGATAGCATCTTCATCCTTCATCTCCTCATGAATTTGTAGATGCAAAATTAGTTTTCATCGTATAACAACTGCACTTTCAACATGTTCTTTATAATTCATAATATAAGCTAAGCTAGATCTTATAGTATCCTTCTTCAAACATGTAAAGTCAAATTCTTGTAGAGCCAGTAGCCACTTAGTAACTCTTGGAGTATTTTTAGCAGATCACAAAACCTATGGAAGCAACTGAGAACTAGTAAGTACTACAAATGGTTTTTGAATCAAGTATGATTTCCATCTTTTAACTGCATATACTAGTCCCCATACCAACAATTCTTCTTCCATCCAAGCTTTTTAGTTGCTCCAATGGATCTGCTTATATAAAGCACAGGCCTCATATAAAACATCCCCTTTCCCTTTTGCATTAAAATGGCTCCCACTGCATTTTCCCCAACAGTGATGCTAATGAAAAAAGGTTCATCCCAATTTGGAGGCATAAGAAATGGCAAAGTGCTTAACTTTTCTTTAATCCACAAGAATGCATCCTCTTTAACCTGGGTCCAAACTAAAGGATCCCTTTGAGTTGCTTTCTGTAAAGGATGTACGTACTCAGCTAGCATATGGAATGATCTTGATAAATACCTCAACTTTTGCACAAAGCTCATCAATTATTTTACAGATTTTGGAGAATCCATAAGAAGTAAACCCTCAACTTTACTAGGCTCATGTGAAATACCATCAGTAGACACTTCACGACCCAAGAGTATCACTCTAGTTCTTGCTATTTTACATTTATCAGGGTTCACTTGACTGCCATCCTCATCAAGTCTACAGAAAATTTCATTAAGTTTTTGAGATTGTAATGCCCTTGAGCTATACACACAAAAGTCGTCCATAAACACTCGCAAATATTTTCCAATAAAAGGGGCGAATATTGAGCTAACCCATCTTGAAAAGCTAGCATATGCATTCAACAGACCGAAGGGAATTACTCTATAGCAGAAGCATCACCCTGGAGTTATGAATGTTATTTCTTTTGATCTTATTGTGCTACTCTGATTTGGAAAAATCCAAAGTATCCATCCCACACATTCTAAAATTCATGCTTTCTCTCCATGTCTCTCTATCTTTATCTATCTCCCTCTCTCTATTTCTCTCCCCACCCCTCTTTCTCGTTTTTTATTTGCATTCCTTCATCCTTATTTTTTCCTCTCACCCCCCCTCTCTCTGTGTGTCAAAGTTTCTTTCTCTCTCCCATCTTTGCAGCTCCCCACTCTCATATCTTCTCTCTTTTCCTTTCCCTCCCTTCTTCTCTCTAGTTCTTTCCCTCTCCACTCTCATTCAATGTATCTTGTTACAATCAAAATCAAAGATAGCAAGTAAAAAACTTATAAAACAAGGTTATTGAAAGACCCTCTCTCCCCACCACTCTTTGTGTCTCTCTTCTCACTCTCCCTTTATTTGTCTGTCGTTCCATTCTCTCTAATTCTCTCATTGTTTCTATATTTCTCTCTCCCTCTCTATTTGTTGTTCTCTCTATCTTTCATTTTCTCCCTCTTTCCATTCATTTTTGTTCCCCTCCTCTCATTTCTTTTCACTCTCCTTTCTCTTTTTACCTCACCCTTTTTTTTTACCTCTTCCTTCACTCTCCATCTCTTTTTCTCTCCCCCCTCTCTTTCTTCCTCCTTCCTCTTTCTTTGTTGCCTCCCTCTTTGTTTCTCTTTCCCCTGGTTGTTTCTCTTACTCATTCTCCTCTCTCCCTCCCTTCATATCTCATTTCTCTTTTTGTCTCTCTCTTTGTTACCCTTCCCCACTTTCTCTCTCTCTCTATTTCTCTCTTCCTCTCCTTTCCTTCATATCTCATTTCTCTCTTCCTCTCTTTCTTTGTTAGCTTTCATCCTTTTCTCTTCCTCTTCCTTCCTTTTTCTCCCTCCCTTTCAATGCATCTCATTACAAAGAAAAACAAAAAGAAAAGAAAAGAAGAAAACAAAAAAACAAAGCAAGAAGAGACAATGTACCTACCACAAATGCTCGAGGATGAATTCTTTTCCGTCTCCTCTTCACGACATCCCTTCTTTCTCCCTTGTGCAACTCTCCCTCTTCTTCGTATACAGCAACGGATGTGGTGATGAGGAGCTCTCATTCTCTCTCATTCCCTTTTCCTCTCCCTCTCCCTCTCAAGGTGATGATCCCTCTCGAAAATTTTTGTGGCAATGCCATGCTCTAGCTTTTCGCCCATTTTTTTCCTCAGACTAGCATTGCTATTAGTATAATAGAGACACTATTAGCGATGCTATTTATGATGCTAATAGCAATGCCACTATTTTGCATTGCAAATCACCGTTACTATCTCTATATTCCCTTGTAGAGCCATTTTTCATAAGCTTTCCAATTATGTATTATATGGTAGCTTTGGGTGACTTGAAGGCCATTTTTTTTGAGTCACAATTTTCTAAATAACAAAAATTGGGCCTTGAATGTTTCCAAAATTCACCAAGATTGTGTTTGTTTGTGTATCCTTAAAAAGGAAGTCAAACATTTGGTACTTGTCATAATGGAGAATGCCAAGTTATTATACTATTTTGAAATATTAAAAAATATATACATTGTAATATATATCCGACATCATTAGACATTTGTGGACTACTGATGTATTTTGCACTACAAGGATTTGAGCTAGTAGCGACGTTCAAAGCGATGAAAATACAAACAACAAAATTTGCCCCCGTCGTCACAAAAAGCGTCGTTATTGACGACGCCATAGAAACATCGCTATTGGCATCGCTATATGCGACGCAACCAGTAAATTTGCGACGCACATAGCGACGCCAATAGCGACGCGAGCAGTAAATTTTCGACGCAAATAGCGATGGTAACAGGGGAAAAAAAATTTTGTGGGAGGGCAGCAAGCTACCCTGCCACATACAGCACTGTGTGCTGTATGAGAGCCATACAAAATAGTTTCTGCACTACTGCATACAAAGCGCTTGCAAACAAAAAGAATGTATACTGAAATCATAAAACTGATACATGAAATAAATACATGATTGCATAAAATGCGATTGGTACAATCATGAAATGATATCACTAATACATAGAAAATATCTACATAGATCAGGCGACTAAAAACTAAATGTGTGTGAGCTCCAAGGATCCAAGGGCGAGCTACAAATCCTCATCCCCCGAAAGCTCGTCTCGCCGCAAAGGAGCATCGAATGGATTCTGCAGAAAAAGAAACAACACATCAATCCACCATACAATAATGCATTCAAATATCTCATGGTAACTACGGACAAGAAAGATGAGTGACTTACAGGGCCTCCGCGTCTATACAATTGGTCGATCAATGCATTGAGACCGTGCCTCTCTGCATATCGAGTCTCAAGGCCTTGCGGATCGCGATTTGTAATGGAGTGCTGCAAAGAAAACAAAATGCTAACTGTTAGAAACATGATTGTCAGTACAAAGAATATTTCAAAAAAACAAACAAGCAAAACAAAAGAGAAACTTACAAAGTCCTCCAAATATGTCCTGTGGTCGCCACTCCCAAGATGATGGACCACTCTGGCCTCGAGTCGTGCCCTCGCTGCCTCCCGCTGCTGACTCCAACGTCCTGGCGAATCTGTAGCCTCCTCCCTCAGTCGGCGCCAATAGTTTGCATCTAACCACTCGGGCTTTGCAGCCCCACTCTTGATTGCCTTGCGTGCGTCGGATCGTCTATGTGACATGTATGCACGCATGCAATCCATCATCCATCCTATAGAGAATCTATCTACTGCGGCTGGCACCGGAAACTCCTCATGCAAGGATGCTACTATGTAGTCCTTGCTCCCCCTCCGGTATGTTCTTCCAATGATCCAGGACGTTGTGCCGAAAAACTTGTTGGCACAACTCTCTCATGCGAGCCATCACCCTCCTCCCCTCATCATTCATGATGATGGCTCCTGACCTACTATCAACCAGGTATCCATAACCCCTAGGAGTCAGCCTAAGATGGGTCGTCTCCCATCTCCGTCTAGGCTCTTGGGCATATCCAGGAGACCCCTCTACATCCGGTGTACCGACGGGGGTAACCTCTCTCGGAGTGGCACTCAAAGGGGTGCCACCAAAAGGGGTGCCACCTGCTACTGCTGACGACTACGCAAAAGCCGGAGTAACAGGAGTAGACGTCCCCACAGGTGTGAAAAATCCTGGAGGTGACGCAGCTCGAGCTGAACGATGAGACGGAGATACCACATCCGTGTCCCCATAGCAGCATCCCCCTGATCCCAATGTAGTCCCTCCCTCTGGCCCAAGTCGTGAGCGTCGAGATCGTCTGCTCGAAGCTAAAGCATTTGATCATGCTGAAGCAGATCTAGCAGAGTGCCCTGATAAAGAACGAGAAAACTCCTGGTCTGCCATCTCTCTGAATCTCGCGAGCTGGTCTGGAGACATGCGTGCCATCATGTCCTGAAACTCCTCATCGCTTATCCCTCGACTCATCCTAAAAATGTCACCTGCACAGATAAAAAATGGTTATAGAATAATCAATTTAAATTATACAAAGCACAGTAATATAAATCATTTTTAAAAAATCCCTCTTAAAATGCATATCTTATGTACCTTTATGGAAGATCTAAACAATGAATTGAGTAATACGATTCTCCAAGAATGAAGTATCCTATAGTCCCATGTTAATCGCCTGACACAACTCTGCATACACTGGAAGGTCGATAGACATGTCACCACAAAAGAATGAGTCTACCTCATTCTCAAAAAATTCTTGGACTCCTGTATTTCCATCATTGTTAGCCGATGCGGGCTCCAAGCTTGCGGCGGCCTCCACCCCTTGTAATATCGACCCCTACATTTGCACATTATCTTTATATATGCCTGGAACATCGCTTTGATCATATACTCTCGCACTTCGAGGAGTTGAAGGTATAACATACCACCATCGAGGTTGTCGGGGGTTTGGATAGAAGATTACCTGTTCACAAACACATACAAAGCGAGTTCAAACCATTATGACATAAACCATGTCGTATTACAATTAGTAAGCAAATGACTCTATGCACATGTTCACAATGGGCCGGCAACACAAAGGTGTCGTGCAAATCCATCCATTTTTTTTTGGAATCTATTTCAAGAAATCCAGATGGACCTCGTCAAACTGTTACTCCAGCTCTTCCAAGTACCACTTTGAACCACAGCACACATCGAATAGTATCATGGAGAAGTTACGGTAATCCACCCTAATAATACTTTGCAAGTTCCCAAAATACTCCATCTCATCCACAACCGTGTTCGGATCCGTTGCTTGTCGCCGGCTCTCTTGCTCAAACCTTGCCATGACACCACAGTCCATTGTGGAGCGCATTTTGTCAATACGCTCCACGCGAAAATGTCGTCCGCGTGACCACACTGCACTATATATTTTGTACTGTACATTGAAACACTCAAATTAGATGTCGCATATAAAATTTAGATACGACATATTCTAAATCCCTCATCACCTTTGGACTACATCCCCTCAAGAACTCCCACTCCTCCATTGAGACCTCTGTCCCTTCACTGGATGCTGCGGTCAAGGCTCCATGCAACCATCGTGTTGACATAAACCGCGGCATCTCCACCATGGCTTTGGGATATCAAATCGGTCGATGACGCATACTGCGTCAGAATTCAGCTCGCGCTTCCTCTCGATCTTGCCTTGCAATCTGGTACTTGGCGAGCCACGTCTCCATGGAGGCATGGTGCAACATACAAAAGTGATTCACCTTCTCTTCCATTGAGGTATCCATTATTTTTTCTACCCCATTTCCAACCACCACATCTCCAGTCAGTCTATCATCGTCCTTCAGCGTCCATAGCATTTCATTGTCTAGTTCCACCTTTGGTAGCCATTGTGAGATATGCACTAACGCCTCTGACACCAACCAACCTTCCACCATGCTACCTTCTGGCTGAGCTCGTTGTCGCACAAAGCCTTTCAGGGTTTTCATGAAGCGCTCCAGGAAGAACATCCATCGCGTATGGACAGGTCTAGCAATCTCCACTTCGTCCACAAGATGCACAAGAAGGTGGACTTGTATCGTGAGCATGCTAGTGGGCAGATATTTCTCAAAGAGACAGACCGTCTCCACTGCTCCCCACCTCACGGACTCAATAGAGGACGTCTTAATCTCTTTCAGTGAGATTCATTGCACCAAAGTCGACAACTTGTAAATGGCCCCGCGAATTTCTGGAGTAAGGCATCCTGCGATCTCGATCGGTAGGACAAACTGCCACAAATGAGAAAGCATTATGAATAATGGTCACTTTTCAAATTGCAAAATGCCCATGCTAATTACAATCCATTCTGTTCACAAACCTGACATATCTTATGCCAATCATGGGATTTTAGCCCTGACAATTGGTCATCTTTAGAAAATGCGGACCTGAGAGAACGCATCATACCCGTCGGAGTGCGAATAGACTTGATTACTTGCTTCACAATGCACTCTTCTTTGGTGGACAAAACCCAAGGAGTACGAGAAAGCTACACTCCCCCTTCAGCAGTTGACTGTGGCCAAAGCGCCTTCATCTTACCTACCTCCTTCAAATCCATTCGTGACGCTATAGTGTCTCTCTTTCCTATTATGTGGTCCCATAGCAAGCTGCCCACATTCTTGAAAATATACATGGGATCCAACAAGTGCTTGACCTGTAAGTGGATCCAATATGGCAACTCGTAGAAAACTGAGAACCGTCGCATTCCATTTGGATGTGATTCCGAGTTTACCATTTTCAGCTCATACCAGCTTGCGGCGTTCATACGTGTTGGAGGTCGTCCAAGAAAACCTTCCCTGAGTTCATGATCCTCCGGCAAGAAAGCCGCGTGTCCTTGATATACCATCTTCTTCATGGTTCGTGACCTTCGGGAGTCTAACTATGGCCCACACAATGGACATGCATGATAACTTGAGGTAACCAGACCTATAAGGCGAGCCACGACCTAGTGAATACTTGATTGAATGAGATAAAATATAGATATTACTCTCCCAATCCCGAAAAGTCATGCATCATCCACATGAGAATGGCTCGAATGTTGGCTGACCGCTGACCATCGCGCCTGCTCATATCTTGCACAGTGACTCCCTCCTCCCACAAAATCTTAAGCTCATCGACTAATGGACGAAGATACACGTCCATATTTTTTACTTTGTAGCGGCCCGGGACGAGCAAGCTAAGGATGAGATGTCCTTTCTTCGTAGAAAGCCATGGAGGGATGTTGTAGTTGACAAGCACTATAGGCCACACACTGTAAGAAGTCGAGCGCAGACCGAATGGGTTCACACCATCCATAGCGAGACCGAGCCGAAGATTCCTTGGCTCTCGCGCAAAGCCTGGGCAGGTAGAGTCAATGTGGCTCCATACGCGGGAATCCGCTGATATTCGTTGTACTCCATCCGTGGACCTATTCTGCACATGCCACGTTGTCAAGCTTGCCATGCCGGACGTGCGAAACATGTGGTTTATGCGGGGGATGAGCAAAAAGTGTCTGAGAGATTTTTGAGGGATGGTTTGCCCTTGCAAGTCTTGTCAATACCTGTGAGCACCACACTTTGGACATGTCTCCATAGTCTCGTATTCATCTCGAAACAGTATGCAGTCGTTGATACATGCATGGATGTTATTGTAGTCCATGCCAAGCTTCCGTAAAACATGTTGTGCATCATCACGAGACTCAAGCATGGTATTTGCAGGTGGTAATATATGATATTTTAATAACCTGAAAAAAATCATAAAACACCTTGAAAAAGCACAAATATTTGCAATAATACTGTAAAACAAAATAATCAATGAAGCCTATGTGCAAGGTACCTGAATAACTCGGTCACACTCGTATCGCTCCAACCATATTTTGCTTGCACACTTAAGAGTGCAAGCAATGTCTTCAACCGAGATACTCGGCACCCATCATATAATAGTATGGATGCTTCCTCTCTAAGCGGGTCAGATGTCTCAACATCCATGGGAATCAATGCATCGATCATTGCCTCCATCTCAGGCTCCAAGATTGTAGGTAGGTCGGGAAGGTTGTCTATCTCCTCTGGCATTGACAGTATAGATGGGCCTTGCGAGTGGTGGATTGGCTCCTGCAATCCATCCATCGCACGTCCACGAACTCTTCTAATTGGCCGTAAAGGGTGCACTCCCCCTTGGGTCGAGACATCACCCCCCTGGATAGAAAATTTTCCAACAAGACCCAATCTTATTGTGTATGGTTTTCAATTAGCTTACGAGTACAATGCATGATTAATATTAACTTCAAATTACCATTTGCTGAAAATCCGCAATCGCCTGATCAATGATCTCAGATTGAAACTTGCCAAATCGTCGTACGTGTTCTATAGACAATCGATGTTTTCGTCTAATTGCCAACTTGCATTGAGAGCAAGGACATGGGACACACTGATTAAGATACGTCTTGCGATCTTGAACAATAAGACCTTCTTCATTTTCCATCTTATCTACATTACAGCAAACGAGGCTTAAATGGATAGCTTTATGGAGATGTACGTCAAGTTGCAAGTTGACCATAAATCTTGCATTGTACATAGTAGTTGAGAGATTTATTGATGTTATATCTCGGCCTTGTATCATGCTCAAGGATTTGTTTGTCCCGGTAGATAATTATTCGTTATTGTAAAAAACTGCACTAGAGGGCTTTGAGTCTAAGTAATCCATTTATGAGCATCATTGAGGATCTCTTAGTCTAATAATAAATCAGTCTCAACAAAAAGCTTCTTAGAAATGTGGGTTTTTTGTCCTAGGATCGCGTATTAAAATTAATGCCATCTATGAAATTTATCAACTATAGTAATAAAATTTATTTCAATCAATTCTACTCATAGTCATAAGACCTAAGAGAAAATATCCTATACTCAATTTAAGGGATTCTTCTTCTATAACAATACTTTTGGGTTCATTTTGATGAAGTACCGTAATGACCATTAGCTAGGATATCATTTTCTTTTAGTCCTTCCGTTGACTAGTTGGCATGATTTCTAATTTGTTATGCCTATAAAGTTAATACAAAAACAATGAATTATGCATATCACAATTAGATCCCCTACTTTGACATTATGAAGAACATGACCAATTTTAAGCCATCTTAAAGAGTCACCAATGTACGTGGCCCATGACAAAGCACATTGCATACCATTATCGATAAGTCTATTATCGTGCATCTTAAATCTCCTAATTAGACTTTATAAACTGTATGACTAATTTTTAGCCCCCTTAAGGAGTCGATGTAATGGTATCCATAAAAAAAGTAAAGTGGATACCACTACCATAATCATGGATATGCTATCATTCCAATATATGTTATCTTTCTCTTTCTCTCCCTCTCCCTCCCTCTCTTTCTCTTTCTCTCGTATTTCCTCTCCCTCTCACAATATATCTTAACACTCTCCAAAAGCAAAAGGGAGAGGGAGAGAGAGAATGCACTCTCCCTCCCTCTCCCTCTCCCTCTCGTTCTCTTTCTCTTTCTCTCCCTCTCTCATTTCCTTCCCCTCCCTCTCCCTCTCTTTCTCTCCCTCTCTCTCCCTCTCCCTCTCTTTCTCTCTTTCTCTCTCATTTCCTCTCCTAAACAAGCAAAAAAGAAAGTGATTCAAACATTAAACAAGCAAAAGGGAGAGGGAGAGAGAGAATGCACTCTCCCTCCCCCTCCCTCTCTTTCTCTTTCTCTCCCTCTCTTATTTCCTTCCTCTCCCTCTTCCTCTCTCTCTTTCTCTCCCTCTCTTTCTCTCTTTCTCTCTCATTTCCTAAACAAGCAAAAAATAAAGTGATTTAAACATTAAACAAGCAAAAGGGAGAGAGAGAGAGACAATGCACTCTCCCTCCCTCTCCCTCTCCCTCTCCCTCTCTTTCTCTTTCTCTCCCTCTCTCTCTCTCTCCCTCTCTTTCTCTCTCATTTCCTCTCCTAAACAAGAAAAAGAGAAAGTGATTTAAACCTTAAACAAGCAAAAGCGAGAGAGAGGGAGACTCACTGATGAGATATGGCGAGCGTGGGGCGGCTCCTCTTTGCGATGAAGGCTTCTCCTCTCCTTCACGAACAACGGCGGCGGCGGCAAGTCTTCTTCCTCTCCTTCTCTTACGACGGTCGCTCTCTCCCTCGCTCTCGCTCTCAAAACTCACAAGCCGCAAACGCAAAATGAAAACCATGCTCGGTTTCAGCCACTTTTTTTCCCTGTGGAGCGTCGCTATTTGCATCAAATAGCGACGCCAATAGTGACGCCGATATCTGCCGTCGCTAATCGGCGTTGCTACTAGCTCAAATCCTTGTAGTGTTGGTAGAGACATCTCTTCAAATGATGTGTTACCTTAAGCATCTTGTAACCCACTACGTTTTTAGAGGTGCAAGCACTAATTAACAGTGGAAAAGCCTAAAAGCATTGTGGCAAAGCTACCTTGATGTATCATAACCCATCCATAGTTCTTTAACACTCCATTCTCTTTGCTTCCATATGTTTTTACCGCCTTAGGTAGGTGCAAAGATAGCATCCTCTTCGAATTTGGCCTACCATTAAAAATAAATTTTTGTTGGCTCTTTTAGATGCCCCAAAGCCTTATTACTACACCAAAAATGTTGTCCCTTTATGTATTTTATGCTAACAATCATCAAGGATATCAAAAAGCTTAGACTTGTACATACCAAATAGAAGCTCGAAGCAACAAGAAAAACCTCACCATTTTCAGAAAACTCAACCATTTTCAACAAGAGACTTAAGAAAGCATGTAATCTCAAAAAATAGTTTTTATATAAAGGAAACATATAATGCCACAAGAAATGCCAAACAAATATAACAGGTTTTCAATGTATTCTATCTTACAGAGTTCTGTATATATCTTTTTGTCATCCTCTCTTACTTCTACACCACTACAAGATTTTTCAAACTGAAAGAAGGGATAATCAAGTTGAATGGGAATATACATTAGGAGAAATATGGACTCTCTTTTTTTCCCCTTAAGGAGTGAATAAACAAATATAGGCCTAACCAATGAGAGAGCAAGGATTCTAGATTCATGTAACATGAATCTTCTAGCCATATCTTGGCCCAAATCTTTCCTCAAGAATAAAATAAGGGGAAATGTGGGGAATACAATGATGACACTTCCTAGAAGTTTGTGACTTGAATTTTCATTTTATTATTTATTATTATTTTTTTTCATTTCTCCCGTTTTTGATTTACCCTCTTTCTTAGGCGGAACTCAAATTTATCCTATCTCTTTCCCTGCTTCTTCTTTCCTAATGAAATCTTATAGCCTCATTGTTGCTTGCCCTATTTGTAACCCTATGAAATTTCATTTCATCTACACAAAGACAGAGTGAGTTCAAATGTTTTATGAGAGTAGAGATTGTTCTACCAAAGCCTTAAGATTTTCTTCACAAAACTTTACAGGTATATTGTTCTCTTCCATGGATGTTATATCGGTAAAGTTTTATCTTGTTTTGAAAAAACTTGTGCAATTTATGTGCATTCTTTTACATGTAAATTCTTTTGTTTTGGTACTCTAGGAGTCTCTTACAGTCAAGAACAATGATCTTTTGAGCACTCAACTTCTTCTTCAACATCTTACGGTTTCTTTTTAAACAAAGTTGCATGCTTGTTGTCTTGTTTTTTTGCTGCTCCATAGTTAATTTTATCTAGTTTGGACAAAATGTATGCAAGCTATATGCATACTAAGCTTTCCTTTGTTTTTTTACTCCAAGAGTCTTTGAGGGTGGTGAACAATGATTTTTTTAAAACTCAACTTGTTCAACATCTTTGGGCTTCTTTGCAAAGAGAGACACAAGTACATTGCCACTTTTTTCTGTTGCTTCATGGTTAAGTTTCAACTCATTTGGACAAAGCCTATGTAAGCTATACGTATGCTTTGACTGGATATTTCTTTTGTTTTTGTACTCTAGGAATTTGTCAGTGAAGTAACAATGGTCTTGTTATAAGTCAACTTCTTGTTCAACATCTCTAGGCTTCTTTGTAAAAAGAATTACATGTACAATGCTTTTTTTAATTGCTCCATTTAAATTTTATTTCATTTGGAGAGAAAATTTGCAAATTATACACATGTTGATATGTAACTTTTCTATTTGGTTATTATAGATGTCTTCACAGAGGAAAAACATCAATAGCATACTTGTAGTGGAGGTCTTCAATAGGAAAGATAGTGGCAGTAATTGGATTTGTGATAGGTAGTATAAGTTGGATTGGATTTTGATGTACCCAAGTACTCGAGGGAGTTTCAAGGTTAGGTGTAAGGATGTTGCAAACCCTAGCAAACATTGGAAAGGTAGAATTTTAGAGTTCAGAAAAGTGTTTGATGAAACAAGTACATTAACAGAAGTGTTGATCCAACATGTTTATACGCACAAACAAATCTCTGTACACAACAAGAACTACATTGCAAATTATAAACAAATAATAAGTGTTTAAATTGTATCATTGTTTATTCTTTTGCATTAGAGATTTTTTTTTTAAATATTTGCAATGTTCTAATTCAATCCCTTTTTACTGACAAATTTATATCCATCAACTTTGCATGAATGACAGAATGTGCAATGTTTGAGCAGCAAGATACATGTTTGGCATGAAGATATAGATTCTTTGATATATGATTATAACTCTGCAAGTCAACTTGCAACTCAAAAAATATTTCTTTATAATTCATTGTATGTAGTAGAAAGCTAGAGATCGCAGCATATCCCATTGGCGCCACTATCTAATGGTGAATGGTTTATTGGTAGCTTGGGGTTGTAGGAGCATGTAAGTCCAATATAAAATTTGACATCAATAGTGCTATGAAACCCACCACAAGCTCCAAAGATGTGCATCTTAGTTTTTTTATTCCATTCTCATTGTTTGCACATTTGTTTGGTTCATGTGATGCTCTAAAGAAATCAAAGATTACTTATCAATGCAAGTGTCCATTCGAGGAATGGATGAGTCAACTATTGGGTGAGTCTTGGCAAGTCAAAATAACACATTTTGATGAGATGATTGAGTGTAGGGTCAACCAATCTGATCTCACATTCGGTAAATCTTTTTTACTACTTTGAATGGCTTGATCTAATTGACATAGGCCTTGCTTGTATGAATTTTTGTGTTATTCGCATTTACTTATTATTATTATTATTTATTAGAGGTATTTCATTGCTAGACAATATATGTGCATTGGCTTTCAATATAGAAGATGGAGATTTTTGTGAGGGGAGTTGATTCACTTGGATCAAGATACCTGAGAGATGAAACACATACAACTCTAATAGATGTGGTTATCTTGTGGAATGGTCATAATCCTTTTGTGGTCAGTGCAAAGAGCTATTGGCCCATTGCTTTTTTGAGACAAGAAATCCAATTAATGTCCAATGAGCCCCTCTGCAACTTCTATTTCACGTTAGATAATAGAAAAGTCAAGATTCGTAGTGAGCAATCTATGACATGTAAACAATGTGCTTCTCCGCATATCCTTGACATAGTGGAATCCTTGTAAATTTTTTTATAAAGAATAAATATAAATTTTTAAAAAACTTTTGAGTACTTTCAATTTAGATAATTTTAGTTTACTTTGATCCAAGCGTGTGATAATACAGACTGTAATTAGTCAATTGTGCTGGTTAAAATCATAATTAAATTGCAGGTTGGAGTTTTTAAATCTATGCGACATTGTTTTTGCAAAATAATATAGTATTGTAGCTCATCTCTTCTACTTATTTCTTAAAATTAATATTAAATTGGATCCAAGGGATTTTTAAGGTCTTTTAGATTTCTTTTCTTATAAATTTTATATATTTTCTTTTGTTGTACATGAATATACTCAGCGATCCAAGTATATTCGAGGATATAATAATGTAGAATGAAAATTTTATCTATGTGAGTAATTTTAACATTTACTTCAAAGTATGTAAATAAAGAAACTAAGGTAAGAGTTTTAATTTGAAACTTTAGGCTTAAAAAAGAACCTTTATTTAAAATCCTAGATACATAAAAGCTATAACTCCAAACTCATTTTTACTTTCAGTCTCTACTTCCCTTCACCTGTGCTCTCCTTGCTTCTCTCTTTGTGTGCCATGGCTGCCATTCCCGCCTTTGCCACATGGATTAGCTCCACACGCTATGCACACATAGGAGACCAGATATACCCTAGGTTGTGCACAACCTTCACTCTAGAGAGCTTTCTTTTTGCCATAGACCCTAGCTCTAGCATAGTGGCATCGTTTTGTGATGTGGCAAACCCTCTCACCCGCTCTATTTCGGACTCTGCTATTAGATGGGTCCCCATAGATTTCTTATATAGTTTATATGCTAGATCAAGCCATACAAAGGTAATAAATCGAGCCCTTGTGCATGTGGGACAACATCTCTATGCCAGAGTGGTTCCCACCTCATCCTAAGACCATGCCATGATGGAACTCATCGAGCGCGATACAACATTTGTCATATATGTTTTGTGCATGCTGAGGTGCAAGAGGATAGTGAAGAAGACATTGACACACCCTCTCAGCCACAGCTATAGTATTTTGAGAGGGAGCTTGAGGAGATCACACTTGATTCATGAGTAGAGGCAGTGCAAAGCTTAGCCATTGTGCATCCACCTCCTTGGCCTAATGAGATGCCAACAAGTGATGAGCCACCCCTCGCTTTTCTCCATGCTATCATCATTGAGGGGATGGAATATTTACTTATGCAGGATGTACTAGAAATTTTGGAGCTAAGAGAAGAAGAACTATATTGTATCATGGTGTGTGATGCACTTGATGATTTTATAGATTTTGGTATACAATATGTCCCAGCACATGATGAAGTGGCTCGATATGATGGCACGAGTGTCGATGACATATATGCCATTGTAAGCATCCAAGAGCAGATTGAGAATGTGGCGCCACGGTACGAGATCTCTGATGAGGAGTTTGAGTGATTGCAGAAAAAAAAATTTAGACCTCAACTCGACTACGCAGTATCTTTTCAAGAGAGAGATGAGGGTGGCCCAGTTGCAAGAGCAGACCTCGATGCTCCTTTACAAGAGCAGTAGATAGATGATGTAGAGAAGGTAATGTTATTAGATTGGCACAAAAATTTACTAGTAGGGCTTCTAGGGTAGATTCAGGTCCCCCAGACGCGAGCCTCACGCCAAGGAAATTTTTTTTCTCCATGCTCCCGATGCCCTAGAGGCCCTATTGGTAAATTTTTGCATGAATCCGATGTATATATCTTTAGTGAGTCTAATACTAAACTTGTGTGATGCAGGACATTATCTATATAGATGAATTTTCATCTAGACAAGGTGGCCAATCTAGTAGCCAAGGAAGGGTATAGGACTCGGCATTGAAGGAGTATATTGGCCAACTTGTGAGTGACATTATTGTATTCCATAAGACATACTCTCCGGGTTTTGCTAAGAACTTCTTGAATTTGAGGGCACTAACGAAGGCTGGGCTATTCAAGACCATCCCAATGAACTTTAGCTTGGAGAAAGAAGCGTTGCTTCGACGTTTGAAGCTCCTCTACTTATTCTCTAGTTCTAGTACTAGGTCTAGGCCACTTTTTCCCATGGTGGCCCGTGGCATGGTTGCTAGTGTTGAAAAACCCAATGTCATTATGCAGGAACTACTAGAGCAAAATGTGTTGTTGCCTATGATCAAGAATAGCTCTGACCATGCGGAGTGTAGCTCAAAGAATCCTAGGAGAGAGTAGATGTAATTAGTGCCAAATGATATCTTATCACCAATGTAATGTAATTTGTAATCTTCTTTTGAAGTAATAAAAACAGATATTTATTGGATTTGCGTGCAATGTAGTTTGTCATACACATAATTTATTATTGTTTTTTACTTGAATGTTATGTTTATTTATCAAATTTATACGCAATACGATTTGTACCCTAAATTTAATACATAGTGCTTTATCGAATTTGTGCACAACATGTATTCATTCAAACGCATGTAACGATAACTCAAAGACATAAATAAAACAAATAAGAAGCAAATAAACAAAAACAATATGTGCTAAAAAATTTATATTCATATTCATAACATTTTACATGGGATACATTAAAACTAGGCTCTTTGCAAGCTACATTCCATATATGTTTTGGTAGTACACCCTTATTGTTGTTGATCTCCGCGAGGACTATCCTTCCATCACTGAAAGAACCTCACTATCTACAAATCCCTATTGGTGATGGTGACTCTCCTTGCATGTACTATTGCATAGACTGAGTCTCCAAACAAGTCAATGAGGTAAGCTTTGGCAGCTTCCTGTAATGCAAGGAGGGCTTGGGTAGTCCAGCGATCAGGTTGTTGCAAGCGCGATCCATCTAGGAAGTGCCTTCTATTGTTCTTAATGAGTATGCCATCCATAATCTCACATACTAGCTTCTGGAATGGATTCTTTGGTATTAGGAGGTGTGTGGTCTTCTGGTAAGGGAGGATCTCACAAAGAGCCACTGTGCCTAGCTTCCATCGACGCTTGCGATACTGGTGTAGTGGTGGTGGTGGTGGTGGAGCTGGGGGAGGTGGCCTATGCATAGAATTTCTAGGGGGTGTCTTTGTGCCTCTTACTTGGTGTGTGCCATATCTTCTAGGAGAGAAAACTCAAAACTCAAAAGTGAAATGTGTAAAATGAGGTGAAACTTTAAACTTATGGCAAAACTTTTTTAAAAATCTTATACCTGAATTATGTTGAGATATTAGTAAACACACCTAATGTAGCCTCTTTGTATGAGGCAGTTTGGGATGAAGACATGCAGGCTGTAGGAATCCCATATGCATAGAAAGGGAAAACTGTACCCATCCAACAACTATAAAGTATTGTACTCGACTACCACTTTTGATAGATGAATGAATACCTGATGATGCTTTTCTTTATCAGTTAATGTCAGTCTTGTACTTGTCAATCCTACACAAGATTGTTTTTATGAGTCCAAGCTTCCATCTTGGAACCTAATTCACTTGTGTAATAGTTGTGGTCTTCAGTCAATGTCATCATGAGTTTAGTCTATGCTTACAAGCCGCCATAGCCATGCTTTAGATCCCGCATATTTTAACATGGTATCAAAGCTCAACTGAGCATGGCCCAACTCTCTTTTCACTCGTCTCAGCTCCTTTTCATCTCTATTCAACTCAGTTTGAGTACTGGACCCTATCTCCAACTTCATTTGCATTCCTACCTTCAATGAAGCTTCCATGGTAGCCATAGCCAACAGCACCCTATCGGCTTGAAGCTTTCATATCTCTCTCCATAGGCCAAATCTCTCTGAACTTCCTTCTAGAGAAGTGTTTCTCTACTTAAAGAACTCCTCCTTGGAACCTCAATCATTGGATTGGGCAACTATAGCTTCAACATTGCCTCTTTTCAGAGTCGCTGCCATAACTGTGTCTATGGACAACACCTACCTACCTCTATTGGAGAAGCCATATCTCATCAACCATGCCATATCTCTTCAATATTTCTTCTCAAGAGTTGTTCTTCATGTCAAGGCGCAACTTCTTGGAACAAAAATCAAGGAGATTGATGCATGCACACCATGCTCGACATTTGCATTTTTTCAAAATCTGGGAGTAGTTTTGACAGTGACCACTTTGAAGGCTTAGATCTCTCAACTCGGGAAAAATGAGTACAAACCGTCTTAGGGGGAGTTAGATCCATTAGTGAGGGTCCTCCATCTCAAAGGGTTTGAGCAGATTCGACATGTGGAGCTCGTGGGAGCGCATTTACCAATTGCTGGTCCCTGTTTTGACAGGACAACCATAGCCACTTACCTTCAAGCTCATTTTTTCTTCATTTTCTCTCTCCTGCCACTTAAACCAAGCCAAGGGCACTCTAATCTAAAGTTTTCAGTAAGTCTTCAACCATCAGATCAACAAGGAGGGGAAGCTATGAAGAGTTTTTGAAGATCATCAAGTCAAACTCACGCAACAAACATTAAATTTCAAACTAGTATCTTTTGATACTTCACTGCCATTGCTTGCGTCTTTTGACACATAAAAAGATCAACTCATTGCGGGTTATTCTCAGTCATTTGAAGCTGATTTTCATCATGGAAATGACCAAAATCATGTCTTTTATGAAGATGCTTCTCATGAAGAGTAACATTACTCTTGTTGTTTAATTCAACTACATGGAAGACTTGTTTATTCCGCTTGCCAGGATGGTCCATGGATTTACTTGTTTTGAAGAGCAATCGATGATATTATTTGAAGATTTGGAAAACATTTCTGCTACCTCAAAGACAATGATACCTTTGCTTGAGGGGGACATGGACATAAAGGCTGATGCAACTATTGCAAGCAAAGTCAATGAATAAGCAGACCAAGAGGACCAAAAGAACAAGAATAAGAAGAAGAAGCAGAAAGATCATGAAGACTTTGAAGTGGAAAACAAGGTGAAGTACAAGTACAGGAAGCTAGACAAGAAGAACCGCAATGAATCAAAGATCTATGTCAAAAGAAATGCTAAAAACCACAAGGGCCTTATGGTCCTTGATCCTATTTTTTACTGACTTTTTTAACCTTGTATTGCCTAGCCCAAATGTCTTTATCATAAGCTCGTAAACTCCTCATGTAGCCTTGTACTAAAGCCTCTGTAAGGCCCCTACTACAGCCTCTCGATGACCATCATGTTTTTGGTACCCACACTTAGCCTTTTCTACGACAACCCATGGTGTTTTTCCATGTTTATGGTGTGCCCACACTTTGCAGGTGTTACTTTCACTAAAGCCTCTACACACTTTCTACTTTCTAGTTGTGATTGAGGAGGGGTGTTGAGATATTAGCAATCACACCTAATGTAGCCTCTTTGTATGAGGCAGTTTGGGATGAAGACATGTAGGCTATAGGAATCCCATATGCATAGAAACGGAAAACTGTACCCATCCAACAACTATAAAGCATTGTACTTGACTACCACTTTTGATAGATGAATGAATACCTGATGATGCTTTTCTTTATTAGTTAGTGTCATTCTTGTACTTTTCAATCCTACACAAGATTGTGTTTATGAGTTCAAGCTTCTATCTTGGAACCTAATTCACTTGTGTAACAGTTGTGATCTTCAGTCAATGTCATCATGAGTTTAGTCTATGCTTACAAGCCACCATAGCCATGCTCTAGATCCCATGTATTTTAATAAATTAATGTATCTAGGATCTGGAAAAATATGACTAGTGATTTGATTGATGTGAGATTTTACCTGTGGAATCCTCTAGGATACATCAACTATCCAAAAAAAAAAGCCTCATCAGAAGTCTCTAGGACTAGCATCTGGGGCCCTGAGTCCCCCCAGACACGAGTCTCCTAATGCCAGGAGGCATATTCCACTGTGGATTCCATGAGGTTTTGCGATGGATTCCGTAAAATTTTATTATTATCGGGGCTCATACACAAAGTGGATTCTTTGTGCGAAAAGTCAATGGGGACGCCTATCCTTTTCAGGCATTTTGTTAATTTAATGTGTAAGTGGGTGATTCCATAGCAGGTGATTCCATAAAATACATATTTAAATTAATAAATGTTTATGAGTTTAGAGTGCGCACTCGTAATAAATTAAGGTTAGGATTGATTTCTAACCAATTTATTTATGTAGCTGAAGACTGCTAGGTATTCACTTTTGTTGGTTTAATTGTATTATTTTTCTAACAATTGTGAATGCTTCAGTTGATGTGTAGAGTAAGCAACGGTTGCAGTGGGAAGCAATGGAGGATAGAGTGTATTCAAATTATCATCAAATTTTGATGGGTGCGTATCTTAGGCATGGCGTCTATATTTTGTCGCGCTTATTAATTAAAGCGCTTGATATTTATTTATTATTTTTGTATGTGCATGGGCGGGGCATATTCCATGGTGGATTCTGTGAGGTTTTGCGGTGGATTCCGTAAAATTTCATTATTATCGAGGCTCATACACAAAGTGGATTCTTTGTGCGAAAAGTCGATGGGGACGCCTATCTTTTTCGGGCGTTTTGTTAATTTAATGTGTAAGTGGGTGATTCCGTAAAATACATATTTAAATTAATAAACGTTTATGAGTTTAGAGTGCACACTCGTAATAAATTAAGGTTAGGATTGATTTCTAACCAATTTATTTATGTAGCTGATAGTGCATTGCACCAAGTCAAACTAGAGCTAGGCAAAATTTAGCTCCATTTTGTAAGCAACTCTAATCAAATACTTGAAGGTCTACTAGAAAGATAAACCAAAACTAAGCTCCTTACAATCTACAACCAAACCTAAGCTAAAAACCTAGATCCAATTACAAGGTAACGTCTCAAAGCATATTGTTGACATTAAGATTAAACGAATCCTTGTTGTTGCGGATCCTACAAACAAGAACCATATCTATGGTCTTAATAGTGATATGTTGAGTATGAATGGCAAAAAGTTGACAATCACCCATTAGATCAATGAAGTAACTTTCAGCTGCTTCTTGGAGAGCAAGAAAGGCTTGGCTTGACCATCACTCCACATTCCTTGCATGGTTCCTTAAAAAGAACTTGGGATGATGCCCTAACTGCAAATCTTGTAGTATTTCTTGCACCAACCTAGAGAATGGTGCCTTAGGAATAATCAAGTTGGAACTCTTGTGGAATTTCCTTATCTCACGTAGCGCAACTGTGCCTGCTCTCCATATTTATTTCTTATGTGTTGAAGGATGTGTATTACCAGCTGGAGCACTAGTGGGAGGTGGAGCAATTGGAGCATGTGGACCACCATTTCTGGACAATGGTGAACTATCACTATTGGCCACACTAGGGCCACCATTGTTGGACATAATAGCGCCACCATTTTTAGATAGGAATCTTGGAATGTGCCATGGCTATGATGATTAAGGATAGAAAGGTGGAGGATAGAGTGAAGAGTAATGGGAAAAAATAAAAGGAGAGACTTGACTTAAGTATGAAACTTTTAAACTTACTACGGTGTAAATGAACATTAAAATTATCATTTCATCTCATTTCTCCAGCCCACCCCATCCCTGCCTCTCTCTGTCTCCTACCACCCCCCTCATGCCCCTCTCTATCTAGGCCAGTGAATGCTCTAAGGTTTGGAATTTTCATATCTTTGTCTTAGGATTTTGAAATTGACTTTTTATAATTACAAAACATAGTTCGAAATAAAATTTGAAAATCATAGTGACAAACCTTCAATTTTTTAAAAAAAATTTGCAAAAAATCTCATGTTAAAGATAAGAGTATTGATGTGTCATATCCTGGGTACCTATGCTCTCTCAGGGACTCTAAATGCCCCCACATGCCCCTTTGTCTAGGCCAATGAATGTTCCAATGTTTGGAATTTTCATGTCTTTGTCTTAGGATTTCAAAATCAACTTTTCATAATTAAAAAACATAGTTTGAAATCTACTTTGAAAAACATATTGACAAACCTTCAAAATTTTAAACAAAATTTGCAAGACATCTCATGTTAAAGATAGGAGTATTGATGTGTCATATCTTGGGTACCTATGCTCTCTCATGGAATCTAAATGCATTAAAAGTATTATCTTTATCTAGGTCTCCATTTCTTGTCATCTCTCTCTTGGGTTGCCAACCATTCTGCACGGTATTGTTTAGCTATGTTGTTTTCATATCTTGGTTTTCTGACTTCATATATTGCCCTACTTATAAATTTTTCTTGAGAGGTTTTAGACTTCTTTTCTTTTTCCTCGTATCGTATCTCTAATCTCCTATACCACCATTGTAATAATTGTCTCATACAATTGGAATCATTCATGCCACCTCCATGATTAGTTTCCTTTTGAAAAGCACAACGAGCTTTCCAATGAGATCGTTCCATGCCTTGAGTTGACCATACTACCAAACTTCCTTGATTTGCAAAGTATGGACCATGTGCTTTAAGTATATGCTGCACAAGAAGAGAGATTAGAAACACAAACTAGTTTGAAATGATTAATTTTTTTGTAATAGTGATAAATTGACCAGGTAGTGTGTTATACTATTTGTAGTCCATGCTTCCACCATTGACTTATGAAATTTAGCAACTGTCTCTTTAAATGTATTGGCATCACCATCCCTAAACCTCAACTTTTGTAAGAGAGCTGCTAATTGTTAACCCCAAGTAGAGATGGTGAAAAAATGAAGGAAAAAGCAAAAGGAAGATTGAAAAAGAGCAAAGACACGCAGGCGGCCTCTAAAGATGAACCGGGGCAAAAAGTGCAACTTTAAATGAAAAGGCGCCTCAAAAAACTTGAAAAACTCTTGTAAAAGAGCACCAGGCTCCTTCCTGTGCCGATTGTAAAATATTAGATGGGCGTAGGCTAGAGGCATAAGGCTAGAAGAGGGAAATGGAAAAAGGACCTTGCCACAATGACCGATCATGTAAAAAAGGGATGGGTGCCCATGGGATTTTAGGGTTTATATATATAAAGTTCAAAAAGTGAATAAGAGCTCATTCTTTTGGTGTGTGGCAACAAGAGTCTTCTTCTTCTTTTCTCCTTCTCATCTTCTTGCTTTTGTGTGCTCTTGAGAGAGGGAGTGTGAGAGTGTGAGGGAGTGAGTGTGTGAGAGTGAGGGATCAAGAGGGTGAAGCTCTTCACCATCTCCTCTTCTCTTATTCTCTTCTCTTCTCTCTTCTTGCGTGCACGGCTATGGAGGATGGAGCTTGGAGGTGGAGGAGGATTGAGGATGCTTGAGCTAGTATCTAGGATCGTGGAGCTACTGGCGTGTGTGAGAGAGGAGGCAACTCATATCGGCATTAAGGTAAGCTCACTACACTCTTAGGATTGACGGCGTGTCGGCTAGGTGAGAGATAGCCATTAGAGCTCGCTTGGAACACTTGAAACAATAAGCGGTCCGTGGGTCTTGGTGGTTGAGTGAAAGCTCCCACATTTTGGTTCCGTTGTCGGGACCAACGGATTCAAGATTGAGCACTTGCATGCCTCATATCGAGTATCGAAGTAAGGGATTCATCCCCGAAACAGAGCTTGAGATAGGTAGGAAGTTTGGGTGTTTTTGATCTTCAAAACAAGTAAGTATTTTGGTTATTTTGTTTGTTTGATGATTGGAAAACATGGAGAAATCATTTCAGTGTTTTTCTTTCGATTCTTCTTGTATTTAGAGTAGGTTAGGATTAGGAAATCGTACTGGAGAAGGGTAGGGTTTACTATTGCAAAACAGGGCAAAACAGGGCAAAAATTGTGCAAAAAATGGCAAAAAGCTCACTTGTGATGCCTAAGATCTGCAAGTGAGTGACTGGGGGCACCAACACCATACCCGGGAAGGGGTATAAGAGCCAAGAGTCCAAGGAAGGACTCATATGCAACCATTTCAGTGAGAGAGAGAGAGAGAGAGAGAGAGAGCTATTGCCCGATTCGATTCGATCGCACCAACGACAAGCCCACCACTCTATCCAGGTATATGAATCCCTTCCCTTACCCCCTTAGGTAGGATCTGGAGGTTTATCCCTGATACGATTGAGTAAATCACAAGGAACGATCGAAATCAAACTTGCGCTGTTGACGTGCGCCGTGCTCGGCCCATCCGAATGGTTACTTCTGAGCCAAGTCCCAGAATCGACCCTCAGCCCCTTACCATTCGGCCCACTTGGCCCAAACCTACTTATCCCATCCGAGTCTACCATTCAGACCGTGGACCAATCTGGCCCTCTGCCATGTATCAAACTCGACCCTTGGCCCACTTCCCTCGGCCTAATTGCCTCGGCCCGTCTGAGCGACCTCATCTGCATTGACCACTCGGCCTGTCCAAGCCAATCTATCCAAGTGACTTCGTTTGAGTCCGCTCCTCGGCCCGTCCGAGCCCACCCTTTCCAAGTCCCAAATTCTGCCCTTGGCCCATGTGCCTCGTCCCGTCCGAGTGACCAACTCAGACCCTGCAATTCGGACCAATTGGGTCGAGTGTAGATTTTTATCAAATTTTTAGAAATTTGACTTGACCCGGCTAGAACTTAGTAGCGCAAACTGTCGAAAGCCCTTAGGACGCTCATAACTTAATTATGGCACACGGAATAGGCATAATCATAGGGCGCAACCACTTAACAACTAGAAGTAGGCAGTTGCTAGACCCAGAGACCTAGACGAAAACCACTGAGTTGTAAAGCCTGATTGGACGAAAAACAAACGAGGCAACATATTAGGGAAACCCTAAACCCTGCCAAGACGGCCAGAAAATTGACCAGTAAGCCTATTAGGCCCGAAACAACGCGAGAGTGTGCAAGACACCTAGAAATTGGTTGTTGCACTCACCCTGAATTTCTGCACTTGAAGTACACTCAAGGAAACTGAAAGCCTAATTGAGCACAAGTGCACAGAAAAAGACACACACATTGAGTGGCCATAAATTGAGGATTGTATTCAATAAATGAACGAACTCACCCAGATAAACCACTCAAGGAACCCACCAGTAGGAGAGGACCCAAGACATAAACAAACCATCAACGCACAAAAGTAGGACCAAGCAAGGGGCATCGATGAAGCGGATTTGACAAGTCTACTGAACCTAATTGATAGCTTGGTGGAGCACAAGAACTCGACAATGGCAGAAGAAAGTTTAGACCGTAGGCACTACAAGGGAATGGGGCAATAGCGACGCCGATTAGCGACGGCGGATATTGGCGTCGTTATAGTCGTCGCTATATGCGTCGCAATTGGCGTCGCTATATGCGTCGCTATTTGCATCGCATTTGCGACGCAAATAGCGACGCATATAGCGACGCCAATTGCGACGCCGCAGGGAAAAAAAGCGCGGCTGAAACCAGAGCGCCGTTTTCATTTTGTTTTCTTCGCCTTTTGAGAGCGAGAGCGAGGGAGAGAGCGAGGGAGAGAGCCAAGGCTTTGTGAGAGAAGAGGAGGAAGAGACTTGCCGCCGCCGCCGCCGCCGCCACCGCCACCGTCGTTGTTCGCGAAGGAGAGGAGGAGCCCTCGTTGCAAAGAGAAGCCGCCCACGCTCGCCATATCTCATTGGTGAGTCTCCCTCTCTCTTTCTTTTACTTGTTGAAGGTTTAAATCGTTCTCTTTTGTTTGTTTAGGAGAGGAAATGAAAGAGAAGGAGAGGGAGAGGGAGAGAGAGGGAGAGAAAGAGAGGGAGAGGGAGAGAAAGAGAGGGAGAGTGCGTTCTCTCTCTCTCTCTCCCTTTTGCTTGTTTAATGTTTAAATTACTTTCTTCTTTGCTTGTTTAGGGGAGGAAACGAGAGAGTAAGAGAGAAAGAGAGGGAGAGGGAGAGGGAGAGGGAGAGGGAAATAAAGAGAAAGAGAAATAGAGGGAGAGGGAGAGGGAGGGGGAGGAAATAGGAGAGGGAGAGAAAGAGAAAGAGAGGGAGAAGGAGGGAGAGTGCATTCTCTCTCTCCCTCCCTCTCCCTTTTGCTTGTTTAATGTTTGAATCACTTTATTTTTTGCTTGTTTAGGAGAGGAAATGAGAGAGAAAGAGAGTGAGAGGGAGAGGAAGGGGAAGGAAATGAGAGAGGGATAGAAAGAGAAAGAGAGGGAGAGTGCATTGTATCTCTCCCTCTCCCTTTTGCTTGGAGGATGTTTAAATCACTTTATTTTTTGCTTGTTTAGGAAATGAGAGAGAAAGAGAGATAGAGAGGGAGAGGGAGAAAAAGAGAAAGAGAGGGAGAGGGAGAGGAAGAGGGAGAGGGAGGGGGAGGGGAAGGAAATGAGAGAGGGAGAGAAAGAGGGAGGGGGAGGGAGAGGGAGCGAGGGAGAGGGAGAGGGAGAAAGAGGGAGGGAGAGGGAGAGGGAGGGGGAGGGAGGAAATGAGAGAGGGAGAGAAAGAGAACGAAAGGGAGAGGGAGAGGGTGAGAGAAAGAGAGGAAGAGAGGGAGAGGGAGAGAAAGAGAGAGAGAGGGAAGGGAAGGAAATTTAAGATAATATACGTATTGATAATGGTATGCAATGTGCTTTGCATACGGCCACGTACTTCATCAAAATGAACCCAAAATTATTGTTATAGAAAAAGAAACCCTTAAATTGAGTATATGATAATTTCTCTCAGGTCTTATGACTATGAGTAGAATTGATTGAAATAAATTTTATTACTATAGTTATAAAATTTCATAGATGGCGCGCATTAATTTTAAAATGGATTACTTATACTCAAAGCCGAGATATAACAAAAAATTATCTACCGGGACAAACAAATCGTTGAGCATGATACAAGGCCGAGATATAACATCGGAAAATCTCTCGACTACTATATACAATGCAAGGTTTATGGTCAACTTGCAACCTGATGTACATCTCCATAAAGCTATCCATTTAAGCCTTGTTTGCTGTAATGTAGATAAGATGGCAAACGAAGAAGGTCCTATTGTTCAAGACCGCGAGTCGTATCTTAATCAGCGTGTCCCATGTCCTTGCTCTCAATGCAAGTTGGCAATTAGACGAAAACACCGATTGTCTATAGAACACGTACGACGATTTGGCGAGTTTCAATCTGAGATCATTGATCAGGCGATTGCAGACTTTCAGCAAACGGTAATTTGAAGTTAGCATTTTTCATGCATTGTACTCTCAAGCTAATTGAAAACCATACACAATAAGATTGGGTCTTGTTGGTAAATTTTGTATCCAGGGGGGTGATGTCTCAACCCAAGGGGGAGTGCACCCTTTGCGGCCAATTAGAAGAGTTCGTGGATGTGCGATGGATGGATTGCAGGAGCCAATCGACCACTCGCAAGGCCCATCTATACCGTCAATGCCAAAGGAGACATACAACCTTCCCGACTTGCCTACAATCTTGGAGCCTGAGATGGAGGCAATGATCGATGCATTGATTCCCATGGATGTTGAGACATCTGACCCGCTTAGAGAGGAAGCATCCATACCATTATATGATGGGTGCCAAGTATCTCGGTTGAAGACATTGCTTGCACTCTTAAGTGTGCAAGCAAAATACGGTTGGAGCGATACGAGTGTGACTGAGTTATTCAGGTACCTTGCACACAGACTTCATTGTTTTTTTTAAAAAACAGTATTATTGCAAACATGGATGGATTTTTCAAGGTGTTTTATGATTTTTTCAGGTTATTGAAATATCATATATTGCCACCTGCAAACACCATGCCTGAGTCTCGTGATGATGCGCGACATGTTTTACGGAAGCTTGGCATGGACTACAATAACATCCATGCATGTATCAACAACTGCATATTGTTTCGAGATGAATACGAGACTATGGAGACATGCCCAAAGTGTGGTGCTCACAAGTATCGACAGGAATTGCAAGGGCAGAGCATCCCTCAAAAAGTCCTCAGACACTTTCCGCTCATCCCCCGCATAAACCACGTGTTTCGCACGTCTGCCATGGCAAGCTTGACAACGTGGCATGTGCAGAATAGGTCCATGGATAGAGTGCAACGAATATCAGCAGATTCGTGCACATGGAGCCACATTGACTCTACCTTCCCAGGCTTTGCGCGAGAGCCAAGGAATCTTCGGCTCGGTCTCGCCATGGATGGTGTGAACCCATTCGGTCTGCGCTCGACTTCTTACAGTGTGTGGCCTATAGTGCTTGTCAACTACAACATTCCTCCATGGCTTTCTACAAAGAAAGGACATCTCATCCTTAGCTTGCTCGTCCCGGGCCGCTACAAAGTAAAAAATATGGACGTGTATCTTCGTCCATTAGTCTATGAGCTTAAGATTTTGTGGGAGGAGGGGGTCACGGTGCAAGATATGAGCAGGCGCGATGGTCGGCGGTCAGCCAACATTCGAGCCATTCTCATGTGGACGATGCATGACTTTCCGGGATTGGGAGAGTGCTCAGGTGGGCAGACCTTTGTTCTCGCCGGTAATATCTATATTTTATTTCATTTAATCAAGTATTCACTAGGTCGTGGATCGCCTTGCAGGTCTCGTTACCTCAGGTTATCATGCATGTCCATTGTGTGGGCCACAGTTAGACTCCCGAAGGTCACGAACCATGAAGAAGATGGTATATCAAGGACATGCCGCTTTCTTGCCGGAGGATCATGAACTCAGGGAAGGTTTTCTTGGACGACCTCCAGCACGTATGAACGCTGCAAGCTGGTACGAGCTGAAAATGGTAAACCCGGATTCACATCCAAATGGAATGCGGCGGTTCTCAGTTTTCTACGAGTTGCCATATTGGACCCACTTACAGGTCAACCACTTGTTGGATCCCATGCACATTTTTAAGAATGTGGGCAGCTTAATATGGGACCACATCACAGGAAAGAGAGACACTATAGGGTCACAAATGGATTTAAAGGAGGTAGGTAAGATGGAGGCGCTTTGGCCGCAGTCGAGTGCTGAAGGGGGAGTGCAGCTTCCTCGCGCTCCCTGGGTTTTGTCTACCAAAGAAGAGTGCATTGTGAAGCAAGTAATCAAGTCTATCCGCACTCCGACGGGTATGATGCGTTCTCTCAGGTCCGCATTTTCTAAAGATGACCAGATTTCTGGGCTAAAATCCCATGATTGGCATAAGATATGTCAGGTTTGTGAACAGAATGGATTTTAATTAGCGTGGACATTTTGAAATTTGAAAAGTGACCATTATTCTTAATGCTTTCTCATTTGTGGCAGTTTGTCCTACCGATCGCGATCGCGGGATGCCTAACTCCAGAAATTCGTGGGGCCATTTACAAGCTGTCGACTTTGGTGCAATGGATCTCACAGAAAGAGATTAAGATGTCCTCTATTGAATCCGCAAGGCGGGGAGCAGTTGAGACGGTCTGTCTCTTTGAGAAATACCTGCCCACTAGCATGCTCACGATACAAGTTCACCTTCTTGTGCATCTTGTGGATGAAGTGGAGATTGCTGGACCTGTCCATACGCGATGGATGTTCTTCCTGGAGCGCTTCATGAAAACCTTGAAAGGCTTTGTGCGACAACGAGCTTGTCCGGAAGGTAGCATGGTGGAAGGTTGCTTGGTGTCAGAGGCGTTAGTGCATATCTCACAATGGCTACCAAAGGTGGAACTAGACAATGAAATGCTATGGACATTGAAGGACGATGATAGACTGATTGGAGATGTGGTGGTTGGAAATGGGGTAGAAAAAATAATGGATACCTCAATGGAAGAGAAGGTGAATCACTTTTGTATGTTGCACCATGCCTCCATGGAGACGTGGCTCGCCAAGTACCAGATTGCAAGGCAAGATCGAGAGGAAGCATGAGCTGAATTCCGACGCAGTATGCGTCACCGACCGATTCGATATCCCGAAGGCATGGAGGAGATGCCGCGGTTTATGTCAACACGATGGTTGCATGGAGCCTTGACCTCAGCATCCAGCGAAGGGACAGAGGTCTCAATGGAGGAGTTGGAGTTCTCGAGGGGATGCAGTCCAAAGGTAATGAGGGGTTTAGAATGTGTCGTATCTAAATTTGCTTGCTACATCTAATTTGAGTGTTTCAATGTGCAGTACAAAATATATAGTGCAGCGTGGTCGCGCGGACGGCATTTTCGGGTGGAGCGTATTGACAAAATGCGCTCCACAATGGACTGTGGTGCCATGGCAAGGTTTGAGCAAGAGAGCCGGCGACGAGCAACGGATCCGAACACGGTTGTGGATGAGATGGAGTATTTTGGGAATTTGCAAAGTATTATTACGGTGGATTACCGTAGCTTCTCCATGATAATATTCGACGTGCAGTGGTTCAAAGTGGTACTTGGAGGAGCTGGCGCAACAGTTCGACAAGGTCCATCTGGATTTCTCGAAATAGATTCCGAAAAAAAATGGATGGATTTGCGCGACACCTTTGTGTTGCCGGTCCATTGTGAACAGGTGCAACTAGGCATTTGCTTGCTAATTGTAATACGACATGGTTTATGTCACAATGGTTTGAAGACGGTTTGTAAGTGTTTGTGAACAGGTAATCTTCTATCCAAATCCCGGACAACCTCGATGGTGGTATGTTATACCTTCAACTCCTCGAGGTGTGAGAGTATACGATCAAAGCGATGTTCCAGGCATAGATGAAGAAAATATGCAAATAGAGGGATCGAAATTACAAGGGGTGGAGGCCACCGCAAGCTTGGAGCCCGCATCGGCTAACAATGATGGAAATACAGAAGTCGTAGAATTTTTTGAGAACGAGACAGACTCGTTGTTTTGTGGTGTCATGTCTATCGACCTTCCAGTGTATGCAGAGTTGTGTCAGGAGATTAACATGGGACCATAGAATACTTCATTCTTGGAGAATTGTATTACTCAATTCGTTGTTTAGATCTTCCATAAAGGTAGATAAGATATGCATTTTAAGAGGGATTTTTCAAAAATGATTTTATTAATGTGCTTTGTATAGTTTAAATTGATTATTCTAACATTATTTTTTATCTTTTCAGGTATCGACATTTTCAGGATGAGTCGAGGGATGAGCGATGAGGAGTTTCAGGAGATGATGGCACATATGTCTCCAGATCAGCTCGCGAGATTCAGAGAGATAGCAGATCAGGAGCTGTCTCGTTCTTCGTCAGGGCGCTCTGCTAGATCAGCTTCGGCGCGATCAGATGCTTCAGCTTCGAGTAGACGATCTCGACGCTCGCGACTTGGGCCAGAGGGAGGGACTACGACTGCAGGAGGATCAGGGGGGTGCTGCTGTGGAGACACAAACGCGGTGTCTCCGTCTCGTCGTTCAGCTTGAGCTCGGTCACCTCCAGGATTTGTCACACCTGTGGGGACGTCCACTCCAGTTACTCCGGCTTTTGCGCAGCCGTCGGCAGATGTCACGCCTTTTGGTGGCACTCCTTTTGGTGGCACCCCCTCTGATGGCACTCCTTTTGGTGGCACACCCTCTGGTGGCACCCCTTTGTGTGGCACTCCGGGAGAGGGTACCCCCGTCGGTACACCGGATGTTCAGGGGTCTCCTGGATATGCCCAGGAGCGTGGACGGAGATGGGAGAGGGCCCATACAAGGCACACTCCTAGGGATTATGGATACCTAGTGGATGGCAGGTCAGGAGCCATCATCATGAATGATGAGGGGAGGAGGGTGATGGCTCGCATGAGGGAGTTGTGCCAACAAGTTTTTCGGCACAACGTCCTGGATCATTGGAGGAACATACCGGAGGGGAGCAAGGGTACATAGTAGCATCCTTGCACGAGGAGTTCCCGGTGCCAGCCGCAGTGGATAGATTCCCTACGGGCTGGATGATGGATTGCATGCGTGCATACATGTCACATAGACGATCCGACGCACGCAAGGCAATCAAGAGTGGGGCTCCAAAGCCCGAGTGGTTAGATGCAGACGACTGGCACCGACTGAGGGAGGAGGCTACAAATTCGCCAGGACGTTGGAGTCAGCAGCGGGAGGCAGCGAGGGCACGAATCGAGGCCGGATCGGTACATCGTCTTGGGAGTGGCGGCCACAGGACATATTTGGAGAACTTTGTAAGATTCTCTTTTGTTTTGCTTATTTGTTTTTTTGAGATATTCTTTGTACTGACAATCATGTTTCTAACAGTTAGCATTTTGTTTTCTTTGCAGCACTCCATTACAAATCGCGATCCGCAAGGCCTTGAGACGCGATATGCGGAGAGGCACGGTCTCAGATCATTGATCGATCGATTGTATAGACGCAGCGGCCCAGTAAGTCACTCATCTTTCTTGTCCGTAGTTACTATGAGATATTTGAATGCATTATTGTATGGTGGATTGATATGTTGTTTCTTTTTCTGCAGAATCCGTTTGATGCTCCTTTACAACGGGAAGAGCTTTCGGGGGACGACAATTTGTAGCTCGCCCTTGGATCCTTAGAGCTCACATACCTTTAGTTTTTAGTCGCCCGATCTATGTAGACATTTTCTATGTATTAGTGATATTGTTTTATGATTGTACCAATCGCATTTTATGCGATATCATGTATTTATTTCATCCATCAGTTTTATGATTTCAGTATACATTCTTTTTGTTTGCAAACGCTTTGTATGAAGCAGTGCAGAAACTATTTTGTATGGCTCTCATACAGCACACAGTGCTATATGTGGCAGGGCAGCTTGCTCCCCTGCCACAAAAAAAAAAAACTCTGTTACCGTCGCTATTTGCGTCATAAATTTACTGCACGCGTCGCTATTGTCGTCGCTATCAGCGTCGCAAATTTTCTGTAATCGTCGCTATATGCGTCGCTATATGAGTCGCATTTGCGATGCATATAGCGACGCATATAGCGACGGTTATAGCGACGATTCTATGGCGTCGTCAATAACGACGCTTTTTGCGACGACGGGGGCAAATTTTGTTGTTTGTATTTTCGTCGCTTTAAACGTCGCTATAAGGTCTATATCTTGTAGTGAGGTCTAATGAGGATTTCGACTTAGGAGTCTTTTCAGATGCTATTTAATAGTTGGTCAGCAGTTACGACGCTCATGCTCAGTATGAGCACCGCGGTAGGATAGCAGACGCTATCATCGCAGATCTAGAAAAGGAGAGAAAGTTGGCCCACAAAGCATTGCAAAGCATGGTTGAATACAATAGGGATCAGCAGGCTAGGAGCCAAAGGCAAAGCATGGAGTTGCGAGAGGTGCAGTGGGTGCTAAACCTGACTGGCAGAAATTGAACGGACCAGGAGAGAGCACTAGAAGGAGACTTAATGCTGAGTGAGCTTCTCATGAAGCAGCTGCTCGATAAAACGGCTGCAGAGCAAAGTGCCACGGCTCTAGCAACATCATTGCTCGCAGGATTAGGAGAAAACTAGGGCTCAAAGAGCCAGTCTAAAATCCCTATTGTTACCAAACAACTCGATAAGTACCAACCCCATGACGATCCATACAGCTTTGTTGAGCAGTTCAAGCAAGTCTGCGAAGCCAACAGCCTCAATGACCTAACTCAATGCTCTTAAGCGTTCGGGCTTTGCTTGGGCGACAAGGGTAGGACGTGGTATACGAATTTAGATACCGCAGAGCGAGCCAACTTTGATGGCCTCAAGGATCTCTTCATTAAGAGATTTGCCAAGCCCAGATACTCTGATAATCTACTAGTACGCTTGATGAATGTCAAGTAGAAAGAGAAGGAGGACATTCGCGATTACGTGACCCATGTACGGAGTCTCTTCAAGAGAATCCCTACTGGAGAGCGGCCGACTGAAAGAGAAGTATCAACTGTATTCATCAGCGGGATTCAAAATGAGCAACTATATAAGGCTTTGGTAGGCAACTCAAGCTTGCAGCGAGATGCGCTAGCTAGGGTCTTTGAGGAAGCCATCCGAGTTGATTCTGGCATTATCTTTTGGCCACGCCCTTTACATTCTTCGTGGACCATCAAGCCTTTCTCTATCTAGTAAACAAACCTTGCGCTACAGGATGCATAGCTTGATGGCTCCTTCTGCTTTTAGAGTTCGACTTCTCTGTGGTAGTACGGAAGGGAAAACAACATTACATGGCTGGTCACATGTCACACATTCCCACCGGAGAAGCCACTGGGGACAAGGTGTCATTGATGAATTACCCGACGCTCATCTGTTTAACCTTTCCAGTGGAAGAGATCTATTTAAGGCTGATCTAATGCCATATTGGGCAGATGACATAGTCCAAGTGCTTGAGCACGGACTGCCTGACCGATCGATAGAAAAAGCCCGCCGACTTAGGCGATTAATCCTTAAGATCCAGCCCTATCAGCTAATTGTAGGCCAACTCTATAGGCTGGGGCAAGATGGATTGTTGCGTAGATGTGTTTGCGAGCATGAGATGCATGATGTGCTCTCAGAGGCATATAACGGCATTATTGGAGGGCACTTTAGCGGGGATACGACAGCACAAAAGGTGCTGCAGTCTCAACTGTGGTGGCCCATGCTTTTCCGCAACGCAGCACGATTTGAAAAGCAATGTAACGAATGTCAGACGAAGGTTCCGATTTGCAAGGATCAAATGGAATTAACCCCAGTTATTGCTCGACAACCCTTCGAAAAATGGAGAATTGACTGCATTGGACCCATCAGTCCTGCGGCTCAGTATTCGCAAGCCAAGTACATCATTGTAGCCATGGACTGCCTCACGAAATGGGCAGAAGCAAGAGAAACACAAAAAAACGACGCTAGAATGACTTCTAAGTTCTTGTGGGAGCAAGTGATCTCACGATTTGGCTGTCCCATCGAACTCGTCAATGATCAAGGCACGCACTTCATCAATGAAGTGATCGCGCATCTCCTATCCACCTTCCTCATCATCCATCACAAATCCTCACCATACTACCCTCAGGCAAACAGCTAGGCCGAAATGATGAATAAGATTCTTGTTAATGTTCTAACCAAAGTTGCCTCTGCTTCACGCAGTGACTGGGACAACAAGCTGTGGCAGCTTTGTGGGCTTAACGCACAGCTTATAAAACGGCTATTGGTCAAACCCCCTTTAGGCTAACATATGGAACAAAAGCGATTCTACCATTAGAATTCTTTGTTTCCTAGCCTGAGAATAGCACTTCAAGAACAATGAAGGGAAGGAGGTATGGACACAATGCCTAGTTGAACTCAAACGCCTCTCGGAGACTCGTCTTCTAGCCACCCATGCACTGATTTGTGAGAAAGCCTGACGCAAGAGCTGGTTTGACCAACACATCAAGCAGCGCGAGTTCCAACAGGGTGACTTAGTGCTCCTCTACTCAGTTAAGGAGCATAAGCAAAAAATGAAATTTAGAGGTCTTGGCCCCTTCAAAGTTCGTGCAATCAGCTGAACAGGCAATGTCAAACTTGAGACCCTAGATGGTGAAGGAATACGCTTCTTCAATGGCAGTCGTGTCAAGAAGTACTACCCTCCTACGCATCCTTTGCATGAGCCACCGATGTTAGAACCGCCTATCAAAGTACGAGTAGCCACAATCACTGAAATCAACGATGAGGGTGAGGAAGCCATAGCACCCACATACCTCCATATCATGGTCACTGCCAACCAAACATGCGCTTTTAATGCCCTGATCGACGAGGGAGCAGACTGCAATGTCTTAACTCATGATCATTGGACCCAACTTGGAAAACCACAACTTCAACCCACCACTACTAATTTAAGCCCATATGGGGCCCACTCATACACACTTCTGGGCAAGTGCAAAGCCACCGTCTCTATCGAGTCTATGACTGTATCACCGATTTTTTACGTGTTCCCAGGCACTAAAGATGTGGGCACAGAGTTGCTGCTGGGGTGAACTTTCAAAAAGCAGGCGCACTGCAATGTCGATTACGCATCGTAGCGCATCCACCTTGCAATAGGCAACGTTTGCATTGTTACAGCTTTTAGCACCAAGGGCTGTGCGACCTCATCCCGAGCCACAAAGCCACTGATAGAAACATATGTAGTCAAGTCTAAGGAGGGGGTAGTGTGCGACCGCCACTCCCCGAATTTCATAGACCGCAACCCATAGCAGCCAAAGCTAAGGCCCCACATCCTCGCCTTCAATGGATGCCTAAACAGCCACAATAGCTGCCTCGGAGTCGACGCTCCTACCCTCATAAGACCAGAAACTCTAAACCTAGGAGGCCCAAACGTAGTTACAGGAATAGACGCGTAATCAATCAAATATGGGTCCCCAAAGCCCTCTTGCACGCACAAGGCTACTATGAGGGCAATGTTTGGATATGGATACCTAAGGCCCACATGGCCAAAGGCACCACTCATACGCCACCCTCAAGCTTGATCATCCCAAAAATCGTAAAACCTCAAAACCACAAGGCGCAGAGCTTCCCTGACCCGCAACCATCAAGTTCATCCACGCCTGAACCCAAGAGAGTTGCCCACGCCTATCGATCCAAGCGCTAGCACTATCACAAGAGTCGTCACCCGCTAGAGTCAATCCAACTTTCCAAATCCATCCTGAAAGCAGCAGGTCGTTGAAGGATGCCAAATCCATCCTGAACACTCACAACCGCAACTTTTTGTTGCCAAAGGCTCAAGTCCTACCAAACCCCAACCACCCACAGGCCTTACACCCTCTTACAAGAGAAAATCCTTTCTCACACTAGCAACTGATTTAGCTGAAGAAACATGGGATGACGTGGTTGATTGCATTAAGCGACTGGACTTAGGCCTATTATACGAATCCTTCACAACTGAAGTTTGAACGATGCCTTGTTCTTGGGAAACATTTGAATTCGCATTCGCAAAAGCCGCTATCTCCGCTACTGAATTGCTCAGCAGTGAGATCTCCAAAGAGCAAGCAATCAAACAATGCCTCATCATGTCGTATGATCAGCGAACCACTTCTGCCATCACTGACCAAGAAGTTGCAGAGCTGTTAAGACTTGCTGAGATGGAATCCCAGTTCTTAAGGCATTGGTACACTCTTAGGTTGCAATGGGAAGTTGAAGGATGCCAAATAATGACCACGCTGAGTAGCGCCGCGCTATCAAAACAGCAGAGTACGACCCCACATATGTTGCGCCAACCTCATATTGAGTGTTAACCACTCTTTGGGGCCGTCCTACAGAAGAACACATCAAAGGACACCCCTACCTCGACCGCTTGTTGATCAAGGAAGAGTTACACATTGCTAGCCGAGTCAACTCTGGTGACTTCCTAACAGATATTCTCACATACATCACCCAAGTGGGGATTAAACCCTTTGATCTGGACCACAAAGCTCATTTAAATACAATCTCGATTTCTATACTTGGCTCCTTCACAAGTAACCCCTACACCTCCATGCCGAAAGCCCTTAACCTTCTGATCCTCAATCCTAGGAAGGATTCTTCTCAAGGTAGAAGGGGAGGGGGTAAGGTGAATCAAATCAGAATTAGTAAATCAAATCAAAGTCAGTGAAACACATAGACATATATTATGAAAAATGGATGGGGTAGGAAAAGGGCATGAAAATTTTGAAGTAAAGGGCAAAAATTCAAAGTTTAAAAATGATAATCTACATTGGATCTCAATGAATTCATTCAAAAGCATAGAGTTTTTCTTTTTCAGCAAATTATTATGTCGCAAGCACTAATGAAAATTACGATTTACGATAGGAACAAAAGATGTGTAGCAAGACCGCGCCCACGACTCTCGTTCACAGACAAGGAAAGAGAGCAATATCGCATCTACCTAGAAAAATGCGCCTTCAGCCAGCTTAAGTTTCGAACTGTCTACAGCATAGAAGTTGTGGTGGCTAGGGAGAAAGCAGCTAGGAGGGTGGTTGAGCAATGTAACCTCAGCAAGTACCTTGAAAAATTCTCACAGGAGCCGGACCACCTGAAGTGTGTGGAGTTCCTCAGATCATACAACCTAGACCAATAATGTGGCATAGTGACAGTGGATAGAGGAGAAAGTGCCAAGCAGGTGTAGGTCCGTCTAGACCCAGCCTTGGTGGAGAAGGCGTTGGGATTGGAGCCAAAGACAGAGAGAAAACAGAAGAGGGATGTCTATGCTATGTTGAAAATGAAAAAGGAGGAGGTGCTCACCAATGATGATGGCATCAGCATCCTAGACATCCCCGACACAGAAGCTAGGCTGCAAGCAAAGCTAATACATGTGCTCTTCTCCAGCCAGCACTACAACTCCCTGATGCATCGAATCAGTGTGCGTGTGCTGGAGAACATAGCGGCCCACACTCTGGACGAAGTTGACTGGAATGGGTATGTATGAAAAACTATCGACTAAGCAGCTAAATCATTGGCTTTAGGAAGTGTGCTAGCAGGTGGAGGGTCTCCAACCTCCAAAGCTACAGAAAGGAAAAAAGCTTCATCCAAGGCCTCTCACATCAGGTATGGAGATGTCTTGACTGTGCTCATCCAAGAGGCAGTAAGAGAGATGCAGAATGTAGAGGAGGGAGAAGGAGAAACGCCCAATAGGATGTCCCCTCACTAGGAAAGAGAAAAATCTACCGATAGAACTGAAACAAATGAAGAAGGGGAAAAATAGGAAAGCAGGAAGGCGACCAAGAAACCCAAAAAGAAGACCACTCAAAGGAAGAAAAAGGATGACGAGGGCTGCAGGAAAGGGAAAGAGGACTTAGAGAAGGCCAAGAGAGAGTCCCTTAGGGAGGCCAAGAAGAGGGAGAAGAAGAAAAAACAGGAAGAAGAAAAGGAAAAGGAGCAATTATAGAAGGCTAAGAAGGCATCAAAGCAGGAGGCAGAGGAGACAAAAAGAAAGGAAAATGAAGAAAAAGAGAAAAAGAAGGAAGAGCAGAGAAAAGCAGAAGAGGAAAGGCAAAGAAAGGCTAATGAAGAAGAGGAAGAACTAAGAAGGAAGGAGGAAGAGGACCTGGCTGAAGCTACATGCCGGTCCATAGAACAACAAAGCAAAGTAGATGAACAGGGGAGTTTGAGGCCACATAGAGAAGAAAGGCCTGGGTCAAGCACGCAAGTGCCGGAGATTGTGCCGCCCACTGTCACTGAGGGCAAGGTCAAAGCCCCAATGCACCCAATTGGTGCCTCCCACCGAGCCAACCACCATCACCCCCAATTCCTACTCTATTGGTGCCTCCCACTGAGCCAACCACCAATTCCTACTCTATTGGTGCCTCCCACCGAGCCAAGCCCCAATTCCTACTCTATTGGTGCCTCCCACCGAGCCAACCACCATCACCCCCAGCATCCCCACCAGTACAGACATATCAAACCTTGTGGCATGGATGCAGTACTTCGTTAACAAGGAGATAGCCCAGGGGACGAGCACTGAAACTACGACTACAGGGCAAAAGTGACCGGCCACATACGCAGAGTCTAGGTAAGATCCTAAATGACAAAAGGTGGAGGCCTCAACAACACCCATCCAAATAATGATGACGCCGCTAGCTAATTACTATGAATACGTCGCCGAGCTACTCTCGCAATTGGAGAGAGCTAAGGAGGAACGAAAAATAGATGTGGCTGAGTTGGCAACTAAGAAGTAATCAATAGCCACCTTCTAGCTTGACAAAACAAGGATGATAGCCATGCAGCAAAGGGAGATCACAGATCTCAAGCAGGTAATAAAGGCTAAGGATGACAGAGAATAGCACAGGAGGCACTAGCTCGAGAATGAAACACGGGAGTTGGTGAAGATGCAAAAAGAACATAAGCTCCTGATAATGCAATATCAGGATCTCATTGCAAAAACTGTTAAAGTTGAAGAGCTCATGGCTGAGCTCAACGCTAGGATGAGAAAAGAAAGCAGGACATGGAGGAGCAGCAAGAAGAGATTGAGCACCTAACCGATCAGTTGAACTCTGAAAGAGAAGAACAGGAGTGACTGATCAGGGAATTGGAGGACCAAGAGCAAAGGCTCATGATACTGACCCTAAAGCAAGGGGAGAGCATGGAGGAAATGAACAAGAAAGCAGAGAAGTGGGTGGTGCATAATGAAAAGAGGGTGAAGACACTGACACTACGCCTTACTCTGGTAGAAAAGGAAAAGATCATTACAAAGAACAAGGCAGAAGCCGCCCAAGTGGCTTTTGGTGCCCAACGAAAAGCCTTCCTCGACACCATCATGGACACTACCCACCCAGAGGAGGGAGAGTCGTTGGAGGTGGCACAAAGGAAGCTCAGTATTGCATGCAGAGCCCTACACGCAGGACTGCAAATGCCACCCCAACCTGCAGAGGTTAGGCTGAGCCTAGGCAAGCAGCGAAAATACCTACTACTAGCCGGCCTAACCCCCCAAGAAGTGGATGCCCTAGGATTTGAAGAGAGAGCACTACAGGGAATCCGCCGATAGGGGGAGGAAGCCAAACTCAAAGTCAACAGGAACAGATTCAAAGAAGATGTGATCCCACAACCCCCCTCGCCGCACATTTAGGAACAACAACCACTTGACCCGCCCCTGGATAGACAAGCCACGCTCAGGGAGCAATGGAAAAAGTTGGTGGAAGAAGCCAAAAGGTGGCTGCAAGCCAAGCCAGTCGTGCGGCCATCCGCATCCCTCTCACCATGCCCCGATGACCTCCTAACGCAATTCCACGCGGAGCTAGTGGTCTGGGAATGGTAGGAAATCGAAAAGGACCCTTTCTCTTTCAGCTTCCTTATGCCTAACAGCCTGAGAAGGGTCCTACTGATCAAAGTAATGGAGGAGGTGATCGCGGCTGGCAGCCAACTGCACCAAAAATGGCTAGACGACACTGCAAAGATCCCCACTCTGTGGGGCATGGAGGAAGCAGAATTTTGGCAAGATAAAGTGTACAAAGTGCCACACACTATAAGGGGCTACAACTGCCAACCCCTTTGGAGAAGGTGAATATGCAATATTAACATATTCGCTTGGATGGAATTTTGCAACACCCTACCCTACGAGAGGAACGACCCCACATTCATATGGCGTATCCTCGTAGGGTAGGCGTGGATTTTGTCACCACTCTCCATGGGAGGCATGACTTCCCCATCATCTACAATTCCAATGCCACCTCCTTCGAGGATGCCCTCCTTTTTGATTTAGGAAGCTTAACCGACTCCATGACGCACTTCCTCGCGGAATTCTCCTCCTGTCCCAATCCTGCTTTCATAACTACGTGTAATTACCTTAGGCTTCTTAAGCTTCTACTCAAGCAAGATCCGGCACCGCAGGAGAATGGCTTGCCTCCCCTTTTTTTTATCCCAATGCTATTGATAGCTGTGCTATGGCCCGCTTAATGATAAGAGCTAGCCTACTACCTTCCTTTTTCCTAGCTCTCCTAGAGGACATGAGTGACAGCCAATTCACTAGGTGTAATCACCCCTTCCTTTCCACCACCTCTCTCTACGTCCGCATGAACCTGAAAGGGTACATGCAAAGCCACCAATTTTTGCACAAATCCATCCGCCCTCCTTCCTCCCCTCGTTCAGATGAAGAGGATTAGGCCTAGCTGTCATTCATTCCACAAAAAAAAAAAGAAGAAAACTAGTCAATATCACCCACTTGAGGAAGCACTTATCACCACAAAAAACACGATCACTGCACCTAGGGGTCCTTAAGTTAGGCGTGTCCGCTGACTTCGGTCAGTCGGCTCCACTCCCAACCCCCTAGCCCTTTTTGCTCCCCCACTTCATGCTTAGGGCACATCAAGGGCAGGACACACGTAGGGAGGTAACACTCACCTATGGTTAGACCTGTCATACTAAGCCACTGGTACCGTATCCCCTTAGCACAAATGGGGTCGTCAAGTGTGGGACATCACCCACGCTCGCCTGCGGTTAGACCCACCTCCCCATTCCACTAGCACGAGCACAATGCACCAACACGCTGAGGAAGCACCCCCCTTAGGTAGAGCACAGCACATTCTCCTTCAGGCACCCCAAAAGCGCTAAACCACCAACTTCGGAGGCCCTCGTCATGCCATGACATCCAGTTAGCTGCTCCGACAAACATTATTCTTAAGCTTGCACAAGCACCTGAGTTTACATGTGGCCCTCACCCTTACACCAACCCAATGCCGAAGTGCCATGGGACTGGCACCCATCTAGGAGGGGGGTAATGTTAACCCCAAGTCGAGATGGTGAAAAAATAAAGGAAAAGCCAAAAGGAAGATGGAAAAAGAGCAAAGACACGCAGGTGGCCTCTAAATATGAACCGGGGCAAAAAACGCAACTTTAAATGAAAAGGTGCCTCAAAAAACTCGAAAAACTCTTGTAAACGAGCGCAAGCTCCCTCCTGTACCGATTGTAAAATATTAGATGGGCGTAGGCTAGAGGCATAAGGCTAGAAGAGGAAAATGGAGAAAGGACCTTGCCACAATGGCCGGTCATGTAAAAAAGGGATGGGTGCCCATGGGATTTTAGGGTTTGTATATATAAAGTTCAAAAAGTGAATAAAAGCTCATTCTTCTAGTGTGTGGCAACAAGAGTCTTTTTCTTCTTCTCTCCTTCTCATATTCTTGCTTGTGTGTGCTCTTGAGAGAGGGAGTGAGAGAGTGTGAGGGAGTGAGTGTGTGAGAGTGAGGGATCGAGGGTGAAGCTCTTCACCATCTCCTCTTCTCTTCTTCTTTTCTCTTCTCTCTTCTTGCACGCACAGCTATGGAGGATGGAGCTTAGAGGTGGAGGAGGCTTGAGGATGCTTGAGCTAGCATCTAGGATCGTGGAGCTATCGGCGCGTGTGAGAGAGGAGGCAACTCATATCGGCTGAGAGTGGAGTTTTGAGCCCGGGATGTGCCTAAAATTTGCCAAAAAAACCGGAATTTAGGGAAAAAATATTTAACATCGAAGGAGGCGGCTCCGGCTAGGACGATTTTAAGCACCAAGTGAAATACGACTTTTAAAAGGTGCCCGAGCGACACTTGTGGATTTATTATAATTTTTCAGACTGCCATGCGGGTTGTCAGGAGCTGCCAGTCAATGTAGGATGTCAAGCCAGATGCGCGAAAATTTACAACACTCGTATCGGCGCGGGGCCACAAAAGGGGCAAGATATGAAAAGGTGGACATTTGAGAGGGCCAAAAGGGGTGCCCTTTGGGGGAATTTTAACCCCCCTTCAATTTTTGAGTTTGGGGGCCATCAAAAAACGTGGAGAGATAATGGAGGAAGAAGGCGCCATCTTCACGCCGAAAAATGCGCCATGTGGAGATGAAGATCATGATTGCAGCCTACGAATAACCCACCTAATCGATCATACCCCCCATCTTCTCCCTTTTTTCCGGTCTTATAGCATGTCTTTGCCCTTGAAATGGCTGTGGGAATAAAGAGAGCCAATTCTAGTCTTTTTCTCTCCTCCCTCTCTCTCCCCTAAGGGGTTGTTCTTGTGTGCAAGAAGGAAATGAAGAATGGTGGAGGAAAGCTTGTCCGGATGAGACCGGATTGCTTCTGGATCAATGAAGCCATGAAGATTGCTGATTTTGAAGATGCTGGACATTGAATGAGAGCTGACACGCAGTCCCGTAGAAAAATCGAGAGCCAAAGACACAAAGCCTAAGCTGTAATTCAATTTTTATGAAGTAAAAATGAGTTTTATGCTATTTGGTTAATGAAATATTGTTCCCATGGGCTGAATATGCATCATGATGTTTTTTTCTATGAGTTTTATTAGTTTATGCTCTAGAAATTAGAAAACCATAAGTGATATGGCTGAAACTAATGGTATAAAACCCGTAAAACACACGTTTAAGGGGTAAAATGGGGGCTTTTTGCAAAATAAAGGAAAAGTATGAGACATAATATCAACAAAACCTGAAATTTTACTGTCAAAGAACCTAAGGGCCACAACCCACAATCGAATTTCATTTTCAGTCATTACTTATTGAAGAAAATAGAGTAAAAATACCAAAAAAGGGTGAAAAATGGGTTTTTAATGGGAGAAAATTAGGAAACGATAAAAGAAAAATTTCAAAAAATTATTTAAGTGTTTCTGCAATGTATAATGAAGGTAGAGCACAAGGTTGGCCTCGGTTTACGCTCGTTTCTATGTTTCTGTCCGTGTTTATCGCTTTTCCTATAAAGAAATACACATCAAAACTTTCACCTATCAACGAATGCAAAACATTAAACGGTAGGGTGAGGGGGGAGTTTGAGCATCAAAGTATAATTTTAAATCTGATTTATTTGTTGCATCATGCCTATAGGTCGTTGTTTTAAAATAAAGGAAAAGGCAGCATGAGCGTAAGGCTCGGTGTCTCTCCTCGTTTCATTACACAAACGTTAGTATGGAAATCATGAAAAGAATGGTTTTGCACGATACACAATGCTGATTTTCTTTTGTTTGTGCACTAAACCATTCACATTATGCACTATGCATGGCTCATGGTATCAATGGAAAAGCTCCTGGACTGCATAGCAATTGTTTTCTTAGGACTTTGACCCACGATTGAGAGTGTGAGGTTATCCCATGATGTAGGGTAGAGGGTCGGTTTCCTAAGGGACTGCTAAGTGAGGAAACATGGTATATCTCCTAGAAATACGAGAAATATAAAAGAGAGGAGTTTGTGTTTGTTTGTGTTATATGTTTAGTAGCGCATCAAAGGGCCAATCCCTGCGATGTAGGAGAGCCACAGTGGGGCCGCGGTGTTTCTACGGTGGGGTTGCCTCCATATGTGTGTGATCGTGGCATTGCAAACGTGTATCGGTTCTCCCTTTGAGAAGTTTAAGGAAAACGTTGGACTATAAACTATAACCGCATGAATTAAGCTTTAGGGCAGTTTGTCCTTTAGCATTATATTGACGCTCCTAGTCCGCGAGGCCGTGAGGGTGTTTGTGTGTCATGAGCATGAGGTCTGGCTAGTGCTATAGCCAGTGCGGGCCCATTTCAATTCCCATCAATGGTGCATCTACTGGGAGCTGCTGATAAGTGGTGGTCTCTGAATCTTGGTCTCATAAGGGACTTGTTAGCTTTATTCTATTGGTTGATAGCCGCCTTGAAGCGGTGGATATCAAGTTAGTCTGATAAAAACCTTGGTCATTAGTATGACGGTCAATCCAAGAAATCCCCAACACCCAAAGGATAATTTGTCTATCTTGAACAGTCTAGTGGGATCTTTGACACGTCGGGTGATTGACTATTTTACCCTTTTCCCTGAAAGTGATACCATGCTTGAGTTTGGGTCACTATGGGAAAATACCTATGGAGCTACCTCCAAGATTAACAGCCCATGGAGATTAGAGAAAAGGGAAAGTGAAAGTAGTGCTAAGATGACACAGTCATCTATGATCATTCATGATGATAATGTCATAGAAAAGACTGTGACAACGATGGTTAATATGCACATAGGAGGACATGATGATTATGATCTAAAGATACATCCGATGCTAGTGCCCGACATAGTTGGGTACCGTAGTGTGATTGCCAAGATCCATAAAGCATTGGATGATGTCCATGTGTGTGGAAAACCATTGTTGGTGAGGAAGACTTCATTAGGACCTATCCTAAGTTCTAGCAAAGTGGTGGCAGATGAGAATAGGCTTACTAGAACACTACTAGCAGATGATGGGATAGATTCCCTATTGCATAGTATTGGACTCCCTAAACCACTTTGTGAGTTGGCGGAAAGGGAAGTTCATGGAATTAGTGACTCTTCCACACCAGTAAAGGTGGAAATGGAAGAGATTAAAGACCCTAACAAACTGGTATTAGGTCAAGAGGAATATGAAGATTTTGATGACCCAATCTTGATCCCAAAGGAGAGGACTAAATGCCCTCCTCTTTATAGGGAACTCCCAGTGTTTCATGGGTTGCCAAATGAGGATCCGATGGTGCATTTGAGAGAATACGACCTAACTTGCTTGGCAAGTGGGTTTAACGATATACACCGGATGCTTGTATTCTCAAGTACCCTAAAGGGAGAGGCAAGGAAATGGTACTGGAGCCTCCCAAGAGGGTCGATCAAATCATTTGAGGAGACTTGTGATAGATTTCTAGATGAGTATGAAAAGAAGCTCCCTATGATTCAGGTCTTAGGTCACCTTATGCAGTTTAGACAGGAGTCTTATCTTTCTGTTAAAGAGTATGCTAGAGCCTTTGATAGTACTTTTAAGCTTTGGCCAAGAAGAGCCAGTGCACTACCGGATGATGTGCTATGTGAGCTCTTTTTGAATGGGCTAGAGATTAATACACAAATCCAAGTGGGACTGCGGAATCCTAAGTCGTTAAGGGAAGCAAAAATGCATGCCATTGATTATGAGGGTCATGTTCAGAGATGTTGGGAAAACTTTTGGAGTTTTCCCCGCTCAGTACAAGTGCATCCTAGCTTCCAACCATTTCTGCAAAGAAGACAGCTCCCTTAGTGATACCAAGGCAGCCTATGAGGGGAACCTTGGTGGCAAAAATCTCAAAGCAGAAAATGGCCATCCTGTGCATAGTAATGACATGCCTATCAGTGAAAAGATTCCAAGCCATGCAAGTCCCATTAGGGCTTGGAACACTTCCACGAAAGGTAGTTGTGATGGCAATATGGATCGAACCATTGGGCCTATGAGTGCTGATAAGCATTCTATGGTGGTTCTAATTTTGTTTCTAGTAAATCTTTTGAGATACCTTTATCATCTCCAAGTGAATCATGCTTCCGAGTGGATGTTGTTCCCTTTAGTGAAAGCATGGTCCCTACGAGTAACAAGTCACAGTGTGGACGTAAACAAGTAAAGACATATTTTGTAAAGAAGATGCAAAAGGCTAAAAGTCCACCTGTGCTTCACAAAGGTCATAAGGATGTGAGGCCATTTGGGCATAGGGATAAGTTTGCATTGAGTTTGTTAGACCAGTGCAGCAAATCGAGGGAATGCAAGAATGTTAAGGGAAATGTGAGATGGGTTTGGAGACCCAAAATCTTCAAAAGTATGGCATGAGTGTTGGATGCAAGGCCAAGGATCCCATCTGGATATATTTTGTCGAACCCCCAAGAGGATAAGACTGGATATACATCTGACAATATACACTGCCTTGCGATACACCCATGTGATGTGCCTAGGCTTGAAGCTCTACCTAGGTTGGGTCGCAACAGTGATTTATGTGAAAACCCGAATAGGGAGGGTTCAAATGAGCACAAAGCTATGATTCTTTCTGCCAAAGGAGCCACTCAGCCGCTTGAACGACCAGTTCATTAGAATGACAATAAATGTGGGACATGCGAGCCCACTGAGGCCATTCATTCAGCTCATAATGCCCAAGAAGGGATCGGCCTTATTGATGAGTTATTTGTGGAAAGGCTTGGACTTGTATCTCTAATTTTTTTAAAAAAAAAACCTAAGATCAAAAAACACAAGATCAAGCTTTTAGCTAACTTGCATGAGTAGCATGGGGCTAGTCGACCTATTATATGCTATCCTTGGCACCCTAGGTAGTCTGATAGGGTGTGATTTATATGCCAAGGATATCAGTATTACGTGGACTAAAATGACCTATCTAGTTTTAAGATAGGAAGGCTAGATGCTTTGGATATTACATCTAGATTTCATTAGGCCAAGAGGGCCGATCAGTTTTTGTCGTAAAGTGCTTTATTTCATTAGGCCAAGAGGGCCAGTTGTCTGTTTAGTACAGGTGCAGTTAATGGTTTCTTGCTTTAGTTTTGTGCTAGACAGGTTTGAAGAAGAGCTTGGAAGGAGCCTTTTGTTCATGGGAGCTTCTCGTGGCCCTATCCAGGTGATATTTCTCCTTTATGAGTACCCTGTTTTTAGGCCATTTGTGTCTGTGTACTTGTAGGGGATTTTTCCTTCTTGTTGGGGACCGGCGTTCAAGGCATGAAGTCCCAGGTTTAGGTTGGGTATGTTTGAGGGAGGTCTGAGTAGTCGTTGCCTCCTGTAAAGGCATTGTCAGATATTAAAGACCTGTTTTAGAAGGTGGTCCTGGTGACCCTGTGCTGCTATCAAGCTAGGCAGCCGTTCTAGGAGTTCTTATTAGTTGTGAGGCAATTAGAGAAGCCTGCCAAAAGGGAAAAATGATGATGATAGAGAGGAAAAGAAACCCTGAATATCTTAAAGAAAATAAATATATACAAAGGTGTGTAAAAAGGGGTTCTATCCCCCTATAGAACTAGAAAAGAAAAGAAAGGAAAATTTATAAGTAGTTGATCATCGCCTTGCGAAGGCCTGGTAGGTTCTTGGGGACGAGTCAGACCCGAGGCCAATGCCTTGTCTTCCTAGGGGTGGCGTCTTGCTGGAAAAGAAGAAAATAAGGAAGGTTGGAGCGAAAATAAAAGTGAGCGTCAGAAAAGGATTAAGTGTCGCCTTGTGAGGGCCTGGTAGGTTCTTGGGTACCGAGACAGGACTTGAGGCCGATGCCCTGTTCTCCTTGGGCCACTACGCTCAGCTCCCTCCTTTTTACATGCTCGAGTATGGAAAAATAAAATCCTAAAAGAAGAAGTGTGCTGAAAGAGAATACTTCTTGATCAGGCTATAGGAGTCCTCGCCTAGTAGGAGCTCCTGGTTGTGTTGTCCTTAGTTAGATAGGTAGTTCAGACCACCACTTAGGGCAACCTCTTTGATAGTTCGTTTTAGTTTGGCCGTGTTGGAGTAGTTGGTTAGTGACTAGCTTCGGACCTTTTATCAAATTATGCCAGGCCTACTCCTTGTGGATTTCATGCCTTGGTTTTGTTGGGGGGTAGGGTGAGCACTATGCTGTGTTTTAGTATATATCTATTTTGTATCAGCTTGATGCTTCCTTTGGTTGTTTTGTGCAGATCTGTTGTGGGATTCGACGGGCTGAGTCGTCCTATCCCGTGGTTGCCAATGAGATTGGAGTTTTGAGCCTGGGATGTGTCTAAAATTTGCCAAAAAATTTGAAATTTAGGGGAAAAATATTTAACATCGAAGGCGACGACTCCAACTAGGACGATTTTAAGCACCAAGTGAAATACGACTTTTTAAAGGCGCCCGAGCGACACTTGTGGATTTTTGATAATTTTTTTAGACTGTCATGTGGGTTGTCAAGAGTTCCTAGTCAATGCGGGATGTCAAGCCGGTCGCGCAGAAATTTACAGCACTCGAATCGGTGCGGGGCCACAAAAGGGGCAAGATATGAAAAGGTGAACATTTGAGAGGACCAAAAGGGGTGCCCTTTGGGGGAATTTTAACCCCCCTTCAATTTTTGAGTTTGGGGGCCATCAAAAAACGTGGAGAGAGAATGGAGGAAGAAGGCGCCATCTTCGCGCCGAAAAATACGCCATGTGGAGATGGAGATCATGATTGCAGTCTGCAAATAACCCACCTAATGGATCATACCTCCGATCTTCTCCCTCTTTACCGGTCTTATCGCCTGTCTTCGCCCGTGAAATGGTTGTGGAAATGAAGAGAGCCAATTCTAGTCTTTCTCTCTCCTCCCTCTCTCTCCCCTAAGGGGCTATTCTTGTGTGCAAGAAGTAAATGAAGAATGGTGGAGGAAAGCTTGTCCAAATGAGACCGGATTGCTTCCGGATCAATGAAGACATGAAGATTGTTGATTTTGAAGATGCTGGACATTGAATGAGGGCTGACACGCAGTCCCATAGCAAAATCGAGATAGCGAGACACAAAGCCTAAGCTATAATTCAATTTTTATGAAGAAAAAATGAGTTTTTATGCTATTTGGTTGATGAAATATTGTTCCCACGGGCTAAATATGCATCATGATGTTATTTGCTATGAGTTTTATCAGTTTTTTCTTTGGAAATCAAAAAAACATAAGTGATATGGCTGAAATTAATGGTATAAAACCCGTAAAACACGCGTTTAAGGGGTAAAATGGGAGTTTTTTGCAAAATAAAGGGAAAGTATGAGACATAATATCAAAAAAACCTGAAATTTTGCTATCAAAGAACCTAAGGGCCACAGCCCACAATCAACTTTCATTTTGAGTCATTACTTATTGAAGAAAATAGAGGAAAAATACCAAAAAATGGTGAAAAATGGGTTTTAAATGGGAGAAAATTAGAAAACAATAAAAGAAAAATTCCAAAAAATTACATAAGTGTTTGTGCAATGTATAATGAAGGTATAACACGAGGTTGGCCTCGGTTTACCCTCGTTTCTATGTTTCTATCCGTGTTTATCACTTTTTCTATAAAGAAATACACATAAAATGACTCTTTCACCTATCAACGAATGCAAAACAATAAACGATAGGGTGAGGGGGGAGTTTGAGCGTCAAAGTATAATTTTAAATCTGATTTATGTGTTGCATCATGCCTATAGGCCGTTGTTTTAAAATAAAGGAAAAGGCAGCATGAGCATAAGGCTCGGTGTCTCTCCTGGTTTCATTACACAAATGTTAGTATGGAAATCATGAAAAGAATGGTTTTGCACAATACACAATGCTGTTTTTTTTTTTTTTTTTGCACTAAAGCATTCACATTATGCACTATGCATAGCTCATGGTATCAACGGAAAAGCTCCTGGACTGCATAGCAATTGTTTTCTTAGGACTTTGACCCATGATTGAGAGTGTGAGGTTATCCCATGCTGTAGGGTAGAGGGTCGGTTTCCTAAGGGACTGCTAAGTGAGGAAACATGGTATATCTCCTAGAAATACGAGAAATATAAAAGAGAGGAGTTTGTGTTCATTTGTGTTATATGTTTAGTAGCGCATCAAAGGGCCAATCCCTACAATGTAGAAGAGCTGCAGTGGGGCCGCGGTATTTCTACGGTGGGATTGCCTCCATATGTGTGTGATCGTGGCATTGCAAATGTGTATGGGTTCTCCCTTTGAGGAGTTTAAGGGAAACGTTGGACTATAAACTATAAACGCATGAATTAAGCTTTAGGACAGTTTGCCCTTTAGCATTAGATTGACGCTCCTGGTCCGCAAGGCCGTAAGGGTGTTTGTGTGTCATGAGCATGAGGTCCAGCTAGTGCTATAACCAGTGCGGGCCCATTTCAAGTTCCATCATCGGCATTAAGGTAAGCTCACTACACTCGTAGGATCGACGGCGTGTCTGCTAGGTGAGAGATATCCATTAGAGCTCGCTTGGAATGCTTGAAACAATAAGCGGTCCGTGGGTCTTGGCGGTTGAGTGAAAGCTCCCACACTAATCTATCTACGTGTATCCACACTTCTGCCTTTGCAATCCTTGTTTCTCCCCCATTGCTCCAATCTGGAACAACAAGCTACAACTTTTTCCATGCTTCATACTTCTCTGATTGTTTTACAAGTATTTTTTCTTCCTTATCTCGAGGTGGAGATATAAAATTCCTAGCCTTGGCTCTGCCAAAGCATGGTTTACAAGAGATATTTCCACTCTTTCTTCCCGATTTTTTATCATCCTTTTTTATTTCTACTTGGCCCCTGTGCAATCCAACTTCAGAGAGGACTTATTCTACATTCTTGCATGTAGCATCAGCTTCTGAACCAGGCTACATCTTGTATGCAAAGCATATATATTCATATACTTTCTTCATTAGTGGTATTTCCAAAATAGGGTGCCAAATTGGATCAACAGGAACTAGCTTTTCATTTCTCATTACTTTTTGATCATGTGTTGGAGTACCTTGTTGTCCTACCTTGGCAAGCCATTATTTCTTTCCATCTTTCCCTTTCTTCATAGTTTTCATGTAGTATATGCACGAAAATTTTGTATTCGCTGCATTTGATAAACCAAACATACACTTTATTGTTTTTAATCACTTGTAAGATGCCATTCAACTTGATAGTCCCCAAACCCCTTGATGTGTAAAATTGCTCCATTATTTTGCTCAACAAGTTTTGTTAACTTTGCTAGTAGAGTTAAGTATCCTGCAACATTGAGTACCACACATCCTTGATGTAAAAACTCTACTTTTTTTCATTTTTCTTTATTTTTTACTATTTATGTGTAGAAAATTATAGATATTACTAATTTTTTAGTCTAGACTGATTGCTTTTAAAGAAAATTATTTTCTTAGAATGTTTCATTCCATAGGAACGGTAATTGCACACCCAGAACCTAAAAACCACATATTTGTCCTTAAATTGCCTAATCTTAGGTTTTGCATGTTTTTCATAGAATTATTATACAATTGATTTTTTAATAATTCTTTCAACATCTCTAATCAAACATAGGATTGGAAATCAAATCCAAGCATTTCTAACCATTTCAAACAAGAATTCATCATAAAACAGTAAAATCTACATTTTTCTCATAAAATCGCTCATTTATGACACGCGTTTTCCGATGTTGGAGGCCTGCTGATGCTCTTCCACGGTGACCAATAATCCACACAACTTTAATTCATGTCACTTTCCACTCTCGCTTCATCGTTTGACCAAAAACGTCCATCTCATCCCATCCCCCTCTCTTTTATATTGATCCATAAGAATAGCCCACAAGAGGAGAGAGAGAGAGAGAGAAAGAGTAAAATTAGATCTCTTTATTCAATACATAAATTTTTATAATCTCTATGGCAATGAAGAGTAGGAAAATAGTGGAGCATGCGACCGTGATGATTTCTCATATGATTGTTGATTAAAAAAATGATTTTTTCATCATGGAAGGAGGCGCCGAAAGAAACGGTACCTCCCTCCCCCATGATTTGAAAAGTTGTGACTCTTTCTAACTAAAGATTAATTAAGATTTAAGTTTAGCCCAAAAAATTGGTTTAAGTTTTTGTTTTCAAACTCCGATCGAAGTGGTTTTTTCACTTTTGAGGGGGCAAATGCGCTCGAATTTGAGATCTGTCAAGACACTAGCATTTATGACAATGAAATATATAAAGCTAGCCATCACGACATACTTTTCGGTTTCTGGATCATGTAGTTGCTTCATAATGTGGAACCTTGTGGGGATTAACTAGGTGGTTAAACAAACTCTAATCGACGAATCGAGACTTGCAGTGGCTTCCTAGCATCAAACTCCATCTAGGAAAACTCCAACTCATCGATCCACAATTGTTTCATTTGGCATGAAAAGATGGTCTTTGACGTCATCCTTGGCTATTTTTAGCTTCAAAATTTGCCTCTAAAATCCGCTCTCATTGTGCGGACCACAGGATAGGGTGAATCAGCTCATCGAATCCTGTGATTTGAGCTGTACAAACAACAACTATAGAAAGCATCAAGCTGCCACAAAAAATATGGTCAACAAAGTACAAGAACAGGTCTCACCCTACCCTTTCACAAAATCAAGGCGTGAAGATCCTCAAGGGATAAGCCTAGCATAATCTAACAGAAATCTAGAGAAAGTCGCTAACCAACTGCTTCAACACAAAATGGCTAAAAGAACCATCAAAGATGTTGTCCTAATGCAACCTAAACTACCGAGTGAACTTAGGACAATTGTACAAGGAACTCTGACTAGGGGAGGGATCCTATAGCCTAGTCATCAGATATCTCCTTTGAACACACTTTTCTTTCAAGAATTCTATACTTGAGTGTGTAAAAAAAAGGGAGCTGAGCATAGAGTGACCCAAGGAGAATAGGGCATCGGCCTTAGGTCATGATTCTGTACCCAAGAATCTACCAAGCTCTCGCGAAGTGGTAGTTAATACTTTTTCATTTTACTTACTTTTATTTTCACTCCATCCTTCCTTATACTTTATTATGGCTAGTTGCTACCCCTAGGAAGACAATGCGTAAGGTAACTCATTCCTAGGAACCTACCCGGCCTCCAGAAGGCAATAATCAACTACTTTTAGTATTTTTCTTCATTTTCTTTCTTTTCTAGGTCAAGGGGCTAGAACCCCTTTCTACACACCTCTATAGTTTTATCTTTAGATATATTCAGAACTTTCTCTTCTTTATACTTCAACAGGCTTCTCTAATTGTCTCACACTAACAAGCACTCCTAGAATAGCTACCTACTAGTAGGCTAGGAAGGATAGGGTCACAAGGACTCCTAGAATAGCTACCTACTAGTAGGCTAGGAAGGATAGGGTCACAAGGACTCCTAGAATAGCTACCTACTAGTAGGCTAGGAAGGATAGGGTCACAAGGACTACCCTCTACAAAAGGTCTTTCTATGCCTGATAATGTCTTTACAAGAGGTAGGCAACTACTCAAATCTCCCCCAGATATACCTAACTGAACCTTAGGACTTTATGCCTTGATTGCAGGTCCCCAGAAACAAAAAGAAAATAGCTCTCACATACACATATAACATTATCATCTTAAGGGGAAAACTCTGAAAGGTGACGATACCAGTGGAATGGCTACAAGAAGCTCTCACGCAACAAAGTCTCCCTCTAGGCACACTTCATCAAACCTGTCTTATGCAATCACTATAACAAAAAATCTAAATGCACTTGCACCAAATAGACACATGGTCTTGTTGGCCTAAAGGAATATAACATTTCTCAACTAACAAACTAGCCATCTTGACCTTAAGAAATAGAACATAAGAACACAACAGAAATGACCCTCTTGGCTTAATGGAATAAAACACTTTACTACCATTCAACATCGTACTGTTGAAACAAACCCTTGATCTAGACATAACTCTACTAAAGCAAAAGATTGATCAAGGATAAGGGCTCCTCATGCCCTACACTAAGTACATCAGGTTGTTAGCTAACCCCTCTGCATAAATAGTGAGGGGTCCTTGATGAATATGATGAGAGACAATTCTATGCATCCACGATAAAGTAGGAAGGTGCTCATTGGCTTCCTAAACCATAATCCAAACTAACCATTGATAGTCGAAATATAACATGTTAGCAAGAAGACCCCAAAGTAGTCGAGGGCTAATGTTAAGAGGTAATTGGAAGAGCTCCCTTGGACCATAATTGAAAAAGACATCTTTAACAAAAGCATAGTTAGCAAGGGAATCTACAAAGTGATTCCATTATCAGGGAATTAACTGATAGATCATCGTCTCAAAAATATGCAACATATCCAAGGCTACACAATGATGGGATCCCACCATACTGTAGGCTCCATTCAATTGATTAATTACTAAGTGCGAGTCACCTTTAACTAATAATTGGTGGATGCCACCACATTGGGCTGCATTTAGCTCTATGATCAACGCCTTGTATTCAACCATATTATTAGCAAAAGAGGGTCCTAAATATATTCCCATCTTCATAACAACCCTATGTTGAGGATATTTAATGACCACACCAACGCTTACATGGTTACCATGCCTTCTCAAAGTGCCATCAAAATCCAAAGTATAGACCTAGCCTTCAGTGATAGGCCATGCCATCCTAATCATCTCACTCGTACTTTTGATAATCAAAATCAAATCGAGAGAGAGAATGTATAACAATTACAATCCCTCCTTCCTTGCTAAACTTGATAGGAATGCTAGTCAAAACTCATTGGTAATGGTGGTAGTAGATCTTAATCTCCCATGCGAAATATTTGTCTTGCCACTCAATAACTTCATACAATTTACTCCACCAGATCACTCAACCTTGGTGTGGTAACATTTCTCAAGATACAGATGCTCAAGATATGGAATGATTCATCCGATTGTCTTGGTACTTACTGCAAGTTAAAGCTAAATCATGAAGAACTTGCACAGGCACCAAGCCCAATGTCAACCCTTACACATAGTAAGATTTCAACTTATTAAAATTAACCTTATTCTTAAACTCTACCCCCTGCAAATATGCTAAAAGTACTTTAGAGACATTCTTTTCTGAATGTATAATTTTGTATGGTCCATCCCATTTAGGTTTCAACTCTCTCAAAAATAGCTCACGATGAGCATCATAATACAACACAATTGACCCTTCGCAAATTTATGCTTCTTAGCTTGAAGGTCATGAAGGGCTCTCATTCTCCACTTCCCTTCTTCTTAATGTAGTAAAGCCTACAAAAAAATCTAATCAAGATGTGCAAGAGAAGTATATCATTCATGTAACACTTTTGCCTCTCCCAACAAATGATTGAGAGCGAAACACATAGTGGGCAGCTCTATTTTCAATGGCAAAATGCACTCTTTCCCATACACTAACCTGAAAGGGGTGTTGATTGTAGCTCTCTTAAATGTCATGTTGTAAGCCCATATTGCCATATATAATTTCTTATCCCATTCATATGTAGTTTCCGATACTATCTTGGATAACTGTTTATATGTACTCTCAACCTGACCATTTTCTTGAGCATTATACGGGATAGTCATATTGTGCTTGATCTTCAAAGATTTGATCAAGGCTATTATAACTTTATTTAAGAAGTGTCTCCCTCAATTAGACACTATCTCCATCCGTAGACCAAAATGCAAATAATTTGCTCCATAGTGAGACTGGTTGTCTCCTTAGGATTATCCTTCACCATTGCTCGAGCTTTAGATCACTTTGTAAAGTAGTCTGTCACTACAATACTGCTTGCACAAAGTCAATGAGGGGTATATTGGTCCCACAAATTCAATACCCCATTTTTCAAAGGGTAATGTTGTCGGAGAAGTTTTGTCGAAAGGTCCTATCCACTAGGAATCAAAGATAGAAGAAAGTAGAGATATGAGATGGAAGATAAGAAAAAGAATAGATAAGAGGTAAACACAATAAAGACAAAGCACAATGAATTGAATCAATATGTATTGACAGAACCTAGACTCCCTTGTCTGACACTACTCAGAAGTAATCTCCAAGCATTAGATCTTCGAGAGGTCCCTCATAGACCAAAAGCATGCATCAAATCAACAGCTTCTTCTCTATTGCTGGGAATCCAAATCTGATGGCTTCGTTGACTCCAAAAGGGGGGTAAAACCTCAGGGTACTTGATCGAGAATCTCCCACATCACTGCTTCTTCTTCTCCTAGTTCAAAGTGTTTTTTTCAGCCTATCAATTGTGATAGTGACTTGCGCAATTTCACCCATCTTTCTTTCCATGAAAAATCCCAAAAGTGGATGAAAAAGCAACTTGCTTTTTGCATGCCACCCTATTCTAGAAGCTTCCTTAGCATTTTAGGATATTTACAATAAATAATATCAAAAATATGGTAAAATTATCCAAAAATCTAGTACTTTGAATCATCCATGCCACTGGTACTAGCACTAATGACTCAGGTCACATTCATTCTCTAGATCGATAAGAAAGTCAAATGATGGTGTACTCCAAAGTTTTTCACATTGTGTCCGTGTAGTGGCATGATATCCACTCCCTCTGAACCTGCACATCCTCTGGTATGTGCCACCGATGCACCACTCAGATCAACACCCATAGTATCAACTTTTTTGCTCATTATGCATATAAGAAGGCATCCCCCTAGATCATAGATCAAAATACTTAACATTTGTATAACTCCTGAGCCATACCTAGTACCCCCTCTAGGGTCATAAGACCTGGGTACGCATCATACATTAGAGGCTATTGAATCTCCATATACATGCTATCAATACACCCATCAAAAAATACATAGCAACATGTTTGCTCTTTCAAAGTTCAGCGCATAGAAATCTACTTATACAGACAATTGTGTACCTCATCAAACATAAACTAAGCCTCACTTGCATCCAACACATACTGATCATTACCAAAAATAGTGAAGCAATCCATATGTTGAAGCATCTTAGAGTTGCCTATGAAAGCCTTTGACAAAGCATTCAAAACATTTTCCAACTATGGAGCATTACATCTAACATCCCTTAAAGGCATATCCTCGAGCTTATAAATTGTCTCTCAGAGATAATAACTTTATCTTGAAAATATGTTCATCCAACAAGTCACCAATCTCTATTTGAGTCCCTGCATCAAGTAAAATATGATCTTTGTAAACCTCTTTAGATACATTAAGAAAATCTATATATGCAATTGTTGACTCTTCCACTACAGGATCTTCCAAGTTATCCATGGTTGTCTCAATATCAGACTATAGCTCATATCCTAGTTGTTTGCCCCTTTGGTTTTTGCTATCCTCTTTTCTCTCCTGCCCAATCTCTTCCATAACATACTCAGGAGGTGGCTGATTTATAGCTTTAGGCAAATCCACACTTCTTCTTGCCAGTTCCTTAGATATCCATGCATTATCTTAATCTCTTTTCTATTTCTCTTCCACAAGTACATCCATGTTTTGCCCTTTTTCTAAATATGCATCCACTGAATATGCATCTATCGGTGATTCCCAATTAGTTATGTCACCAATTTCTTGCATTGTATGAAATATTTCACTATTAGTAACTTTTCTCTTTTTAGTTGCATGCAAAGCATGTGTCCATACTGTAGCCTTCAAACTATCAGTTGGCCAGGCATTCTATCCAACTATAGACCAAAAGTAAAAGCATGTACAGCCATATAAGCATTTCAGATAGCGAAGTCTTCCAACAACTTCTGCATACCTCCCTTTCCAAGATTCAAAGCAAGAGGCAATCCTATTTCTTATGCATGGATCTTTCCATCTTTCCAAAAGATGAGCTATTGTGCCAAGGCCCCCTGATATGCATCACCATTCTTTCTCTCATGCTGCAAACTATCACACCACATACATCATTTTCCTAGTTTAGGGGCTACTGCATGTCCCCTTTCCTCTTGTTCTTTCTCATCCAATTTTACGACCTTCAATTGAAGATCCCACATGCATTTGACCAATTCATCTAATACATTTTCCCTAACACTGGGAACAATAACACATACAACCATAGGATTAGCCATAGAAGTGGGTGGCTTAGGCTTACTGGATACATCAACTAATTTGCCCATAACAGTGGGCAAGCTAGAGACATGCAATCTATCTTTTCTTCTATGCCTTTTCACAAGTTCAGTAACAACTTCCTTGACATGTCTCCACTTTGTTTTAAGACCTGTCTCTGTAGTCTGATCCTCTAGCAAATCATCAAGCTTCTCTTTAAGCTTAGGATCTGTTGCATGTAGAAACAATTCAATTTTCTAACTTGCAAGAGCTTGATGTTATGCAAGATCTAATTGCTCCAATTGACTTTCAAATTCTCTTAACAATTCTGTAGCCACAATACCCTAATTGGGTTGTAAAACCCACTCTTCAAAAGTTTTACACGTAATCAAATTGGTATCTTCAATGTAAAATTCTTCCCTAAGTGTCTTCTTGAAAGCTACCTACTCTCAGCATCTTGCATGTACAATTAATTAATTCACACTTTCAGTTCATGTATAGTGATCTAAACAAAATACCGGCTCCATGCAAGTTGAGCCACTCCAAAGAATTCTATCTTTTGAGCATAGGTATATACATATGCAGATACATCCCTGCAATTGAACAACTTCATCTCACACTCAACTGCTTGCAAATCATTCATCACAACAATTTTTGTTTGAGCAGAAGCCTACATCGCCTGTTGTTGTTGTTGTACCTGCATAAGCATATTCATATTCTATAGTAATGCTGCAAAACATCACTGGAAGTTATGCTTGAAGGTTCTCCCATCTTGTCTTTCCTTCTGATGACCTTTTACATCGAGTTCACCAAAGTTGGAGGGGTTTTGTCGAAAGGTCGTATCCACTTGGGATCAAAGATAGAAGGAAGTAGAGATAGGAGATGGAAGAGAAGAAAAAGAATAGACAAGTGGTAAACATAAAAAAAATAAAGCACAATGAATTGAATCAATATGTATTGATAGAACCTGAAATCCCTTATCTGGCACTACTCAGAAGTAATATCCAAGAATTAGACCTCCTGGAGCTTCCTTGTAGACCAAAAATGTGGATTAAAAAAATAGCTTCCTCTCTTCTATTCGGAACCCAAATCTGATGGCTCCGTTGGCTCCAAAAGGGCAGTAAAACTCACTATAAGATTCAAGCTTCATACCGACGTTCAAAGCGACAAAAATTGTTACAAATTTTTTTTTCCCCATCGTCGCAAAAAATGTTTGTATTAGCAATGCCATAGAACTTTCGCTATAGTCATTGCTATAGGCGTCGCTATTTGCATCGTTATCAGTGTTGCAAATGTGACACAGATAGTGATGCAAATAGTGATGCCTATAGTGACGATTTGCGATACTAACTATGATGCTAATAGCAATGCATGTAGTAAATTTGCAATGCTAATAATGACGTTACAGGAAAAAATAAATTTTTTTGTGGTAAGACAGAGCCTTACAAAAGAGTTACAATAAAGTGTGCTATGCTACTTGAATCCATAAGACTGATACATAAAATAAATACAAGATCGCGTAATAAAAGCAACGGTATAATCATGGCAAGATATAAAGAATAATAATAACATAGTGCATAGAAAATGCCTACATAAATTACATGACCAAAAAAGAAGAGAATGTGCGCTCCATGGACTCAAGGGCGAGCTATAGATCCTCGCCATCCAAAAGCTCGTCCCACCATAAAGGAGCATCGAATAAACTCTACAAAAAAAGAAACAAATACATATTAGTCCACCATATAATAATGAATTTTAATTAAAATCGGTAACTAGAGACAAGAAATATAAGTGACTTATTGGGCCACCACATCAATACAATCGGTCGATCAATGCAATGAGACCCTGTCTCTCTGCATATCGAGTCTCTAGGCTAATGGGATCGCGGTTTGTAATGGAGTTCTACAAAGAAAAAAAAATACAACTGTTAGAAACAAGATTGTCAGTACAAGGGATATTGTAAGAAAATAAGCAAGTAGAACAAAAGAAAAACTTACAAAGTCCTCCAGATAAGTCCTGTGGATGCCACTTCCAAGATGATGGATCACTCCTGCCTCTAGTCGTGCCCTCGTGACCTCGTGGTGCTGTCTCCAATGTCGTGGAGAATCTATAGCCTCCTCCTTGAGTTGGCGCCAGTCATCTACATCTAGCCACTCGGGCTTTGAGGTCCCACTCTTAAGTGCCTTGCATGCGTTTGATCATCTGTGTGGCATGTACACACGCATGCACTCCATCATCTAGTCTCTGGAATACCTATCTGCTGTGACTGGTATCGAAAACTTCTCATGCAAGGATGATACTATGTAGTCCTTTCTCCTCTGGGGTATGTTCTTTCAATGATCTAAGACTTTGTGCTGAAAAATTTGTTGCCACAACTCTCTCATACAAGCCATCACTCTCCTCCCCTCATCATTCATGATGATGGTTCCTATCCTATCATCTACAAGGTATCCATACCCCTTTGGGATATGCCTAAGATGTGTCCTCTCCCATCTGCGACCACGCTCTTGGGTATATCTAGGAGACCCATATACATTTGGTATACCTACGAGGGTAGTATCTCTTAGAGTAGCACCTATAAGGGTGCCACCTACGGACGGTTGAGCAAAAGCTAGAGCGACTGGTGTAGACATCCCCACAGGTGTGACAAATCGCATAGGTGATGCAACTCCAGCAAAACGATGAGATAGAGATAGTGCATCAGTACGTCCACAAAAACTACATGAGCCATGCTCTCTCGAACCTACATGAGAGAGAGGAGTAGCACCTGTATCCCGAAACGACTACCGGCTCACTACATCCACGTCTTTGGAGCATCCCCCAAAACTAATCCCTTTTTTTGGCCTAAGTGTGTATCATCGACCTTGTCTAATGGAAACCAAAGCATTAGAGTGCACCGAAGTAGATCTAACAGAACAATCTAATGGTTTCTAAGACAGCTCTTGGTCTACCATATCTCTGAATCGAGCCATTTGATTTGGAGACATACGTATGAAGTTCTCCTATAGATCCTTGTTTCTCATCCCTCGACTCATCATGCGGATCAAAGTATCCACAAAGGTCACCTGCATAGACAAAAATTGATGTTAGTATAATCAATATAAATCAAGCAAAGCACGGTAATATAAATCTCTAAAAAATAATCTTACTTCAAACGCATATCTTATGTACCCTTATAAGTGATTCATTGACGAATTGAGTAGGTGAATGCTCCAAGTATGAAGTATCCTATGGTCATGTGTCAATATCCTCACACAACTTGGCATACAATGGAAGGTTGATAGACAGGTCACCACAAAAGGATGAGTCCACCTCGTTCTCAAAGAATTCTTGGACTCTTGTATTTTCATCATTGTTACCTGATCTTGGATCCTCAACATGCTCCAATATTTCCACGGCCTCCACCCCTTGCAATATCGACCCCTCTATTTTCATATTGTCCTCATCTACGTTGGAAACATTTCTTTCATTATATACTCTTCTACTTTGGGGAGTTGAAGGTACAACATACCACCATTAAGATTGTTGGGGATTTGGATAGAAGATTACCTATTGAAAATCACGTACAAGAGACATTTAACTTTTGTGACATGTACCATGTTGTAATAAAATTTTAAAAAACATGAGTTCATGCACATGTTCATAATGGGCCAGCAATACAAACGTGTCATGCAAATCTGTCAATCTTTTTTTGGAATCTATTTCGAGAAATCCAGATAGTCCTCGTCGAACTGTTGCCCCAACTCCTTCAAGTACCACTTTGACCATTGCAGATTGAATATGATCATGGAGAAGCTACGGTAATCCACTATGATAATACTTTGCAAGTTTCCAAAATATTCCATCTCATCTTTAATGATGTTTGGATCCATTGCTTGTCGTCAGCTTTCTTGCTCGAACTTTGCTAAGATACAACAATCTGTTGTGGAGCGCATTTTGTCGATACACTCCACTTGGAATTGCCATCCGCGTGACCACACCGCACTGTATATTTGGTAATGTACATTGAAACACTTAATTAGTTGTTGCATATAAAATCTAGGTACGACAAACCCTAAACACATCGTCACCTTTGGACTACATTCCCTTGAGAATTCCCACTCCTCAGTTGAGATCTCCACCCCTTCACGAGACGCTATAGTCAACGCTCCATACAACCATCGCGCTAACATAAATCATGGCATCTCCTCCATGCCCTCAGGATATCAAATTGATCAATAACGCATACTACGTCAAAATTCAGATCCTGCTTCTTCATGATCTTTCTTGGCTTGCTTATATTTAGGGAGCCACGTCTCCATGGAGGAATAATGCAACATACAAAAACGATTCACTTTCTCCTCCATTACAAACAACATCCATCATTTTTCTACCCCATTTCCAACCACCACATCTCTAGTCAATTTATCATTGTCCTTTAGTGATCATAGCATACTATTGTCCGAACCCACTGTTGGTAGCCACTGTGAAATATGCACTAATGCCTCAAGCACCAACCAACCTTCAGCAATACTACCTTCAGGCTGAGCTCGTTGTCACACAAAGCCTTTTAGGGTTTTCATGAAGCGCTCCAAGAAGAACATCCATTGTGTATAGATAGGTCTTGCAATCTCCACTTCCTCCACAAGATGCACTAGGAGATGGGCTCATATCATGAGTATGTTGGTGGGCAAGTATTTCTCAAAGAGACAGATAGCCTCCACTGCTCCCCACCTTGTAGACTCATATAGAGAATGTCTTTATCTCCTTCTATGAGATCCATTGCACTAAAATTGAAAACCTCTAAATCGCCTTGCATATTTCCACCTTGCAGATTCAATAGAGGATGTCTTTATCTCCTTTTGTGAGATCCATTGCACTAAACTTGACAACTTGTAAATCGCCCCGTGTATTTGTGAAGTAAGGCATCCTGTGATTACAATCGATAGTACAAATTGCCACAAATGAAGAAGCATTACAATTAATGACTAGGCTCCAAATAGCAAAATATGCAGGCCACTTATGTTAGAATATCAAGCTCCCGTTACTCTTCAGTTAGTGTATCTTTATGTGTGTGACTGACATTAGTTGGATAGAACTATACAACTGTGTGTCATTCAGTAAGTCGGTGTAGTCAGTGACTTTGTATAAGTCTCTTTCAGTGAGTATGATGAAAGAATAATGGAAGAACAACAACAATGAGTTGAGGCTCATTTTGTGCTCCACTTTGTTTCTCTTCCTCTCTTCCAACATGGTATCAGAGACTCAATGCCTGAAGCTTGAAGGCTTGGCAGTGGCCATGTGACATCAAGACATTAGATCTGAGGTAAACGTCATCAAAGGAGACTATGCATGCAGCCCGTTTTTTTGCAGAAGATATATCTTGCTATAGAAATGGATTTTGAAGAAATGGCCCACTATTTTTTTGACCATTTTGACGTGGCCCACAACTTTGCAGAAGAAAGTGTTTTCAAATTTCTCATAGATTTTGAGTTATTCAGCACAAACCTATGGAGACTGGATGTTTAGTGCAGTAAAGAGCAGGTGGTTCTAGGGCATTGGTAGCTTTCATCCTAAAAATGCATATGCTCTTATTATCATACATTTAAGCATGATATTGGAGTGTTAAATGCTCAAATTTGGAGCTTATTTGTAGGCTAACAATAGTGAATTGGTTAGTGTCATGAATTTGGAAACAATATACCTATAGGGTTGAAGTATTTGTGATGCTTATTTGCTACTGACAAATGCTTGGATCATACCACTTGGGTGGTAGATACTTTTTGGGATATTGTGAGTGTTAAAAGTCCAAAGTTTGAATTGATTTGTTGTTGGTTATATCACAGTATTGACTGGTTATTGTCTGTAAGACGGATACATATCATCTTCACTTGACATACATGCAATATATTTAGACCGATTGGACATGTATGAACTCCTACATAAAGTGACGATTGAATGAGATGTTTTGGGGCTGTTTTGAGGTCTGAATACTCTTGTTTTAACATAGAAAATACTACTAGTTATAGCAGTGGATTGGCTGTATTTGGTACTACTACTTGTATACAATACAAACATTGACGCTTGTAAGGACATAGTTTGTTGCTGGGATGTTTTGCTACTACCATAGAATGTTTTGAATTGATTTGAGCTTGGGTTATGCTCAGTTGATTGTGTTTTTTCATTGTTGGAATACAGTTTATAGTAAGCAGGTTGTCAGGGAAAGTGCTCCTAAATTACCGAAAAATTGTTCCTGAATTGCAAGAAGACTATTCCTGAACTGCAGGAAAACTGCTCCTGAACTACATGAAAACTGTCTTGAATTGTAGAAAACTATCTTGATCTATAGGAAACTATCCTGAACTATAGAAAATTTATCCTAAATTGAAGGAGTGTATCTTGAATTGCAAGAAACTGCCCTCAATAGCTAGGAAACTGGTCCTGAACACTGTAGAAAAAGGAGTTAGATACTTACAGCTTGTATACATCGCTGAATACCTAAGTTGCAACTATGGCAAATGCTGAAGGCACTGATAATATCACTCAAATTGTGGAAAAAAAGCTAGATAATAAAAAATTTGCTTCATGGAAGTTCCACATGAAGAATTTTTTGGTTGGAAGAGGTTATTGGGACTTTTGTATAGGTGATGAGGTTGAACCTGAAATGCTTGAAAGGAATCCAACAAATGATCTGAAAAAGGCTCATACGCTATGGGTTGAGAAAGCATGCAAGCTGTTACATTGGTTTTCCTTATGTTTATGAGACGCTATGGTTATACAGATTACTAGATGCAGTTCCCCAAAGGATGCATGGGACATACTCATGAAGAATTATGGAAATGTAACACATGCAAGAAAGATTCAACTGAAGCAATAGTTCAATAACATGTTTAGGGATGGCAGAAGCATTCAAGCTTATACTATAGAGATCAAGAACATAGCGGATCAACTTGCCATCATTGGATCTTCAGTGCTTCAGGATGATATGATTACCTGCGATTGAATGAACTTGGCAAAGACTATAAAGCATTTGATATGTCTATTTTTGTGAGAGCTGAATCCCCTGATTGGGATGAGTTGATTGCTTTGTTGCTGCATGAGGAAGTTAAGCTTGGGTTGAATACAGGTTCTAGGGTGTCTCAAAGTAGAGACACTGTTATTTACTCTAGCCAACGTGGCAGAGGCGGCAGAGGCTGTGGGTCTTTTTGAGGTCGAGGAGACACTCGAAACACTTATGGACAACAATCACAAAATGCCTGGCATGGCATGAATACACAGGGCCAGTGTGGATCTAGCAGTTTTCAAGGCAGGAGGAGATTCCCTAGAGGTAAAGAAGGAGCTTGGCAACAGTCTAACAGGGACAAGGACTGTCATTATTATAGTAGATATGGACATATCGCCAAATATTATCATAAGAAGCATGTTGAAATGAAAGCCAAGGGTAGTCAGCATGGAAATTATGCATCATGTAGTCGAGTTCTTGATGATCAGGGTGACTGGTTGTTTGCCATGCAGCATGTGTCTAAGAATGCATCTAGGCAGAACAGAGATGAGAGATGGTACATTGATTCAAAGGCTTCAAATCATATGACACCCCATGGAGAATGGTTTGATGAGATGGTTGTAGGTTCGCATAAACATGTTTGTACTGGGGATGGAGTTGTACATTTGTTGATGCCGAATGGTAAGAAAAAGAGCTTGCATGATGTATACATGTACCTACAATAACCAAGAATCTTTTGTCAGCTGGATGGATGGCTAAATAGAATTTGCAGGTGAGATTTAATAGAGATGGATGCTTTGTTGAAGAATATGGTAATGGCTGCAAATTGATTGCTAGAGGCCAAAGAGATGGCACAATGTTTACTCTTGATGCACCAATTCCATAATTGAAAGCAGCCATGTTTGCACATGATGGTGGTGCTATATGGGATGTTGAGATATGGCATAACTGGATTGGCCATGTGAATGTACAAAAAATGAAACCTATGCAGTAGAAGGAGATTGTGCTTGGACTGCCTAAGTTCAAGTATCATGACTTTGGACATGTATGTGATGCATGTCAGTTTGGAAAGTAGCACGGTTTCCATTTATGAGACATTTGTGGAATAACTCATGACCCTTGCAGTTGGTACATTCAGATGTATGGGGTCCGTCTCATAAAGCTTCGTTTGGTGGTGCTCATTGTTATGTATCCTTCATTGATGATTTCAGTAGATACACTTGGCTTTATATACTGAAACATAAGGATGATGTGTGTGATGCATTCAAGGACTTTAAGAAGCATGCTGGAAATGAGTTGAGCTATAAAATATGATGTCTTAGATCAAATGGAGGTGGAGAATATGTCTCTAATTACTTTGACATGTACCTTGCTAAATATGGGATCAGAAGACAATTAACTTGTAGCTATACATTGTAGCAAAATGTGTAGCAGAAATGAAAAATAGGGTACTGATGGAATCGGCAAGAGCTATTCTGAATGAGAAGAGTTTGCCAAATGGTTATTGGGCTGAAGTAGTAGTGATTGATGTCTATGTGCTGAATAGAACCCCTATAGTAGGGATTCATGATAGAACTCCATATGAGAGGTTGTATGGTCATAAGCCTGACATTTCACACTTGAAGGTATTTGGTAGCATTGCATATATGCATGTTCTTGAAGAAAAGAGGAAGAAATTGGATCCTAAAGCTGTCAAGAGTGTGTTCCTTGGTTATGCACAAATCGAAAAGCTTACAAGTGTTATGTACCATCTACACATGAGACATTGATTAGAAGAGATGTTTTTGATGAGCTAGCATCGTGGTATGGTAATCCTGTTGCAATGGCTACTGATGGATCAGCTAGCACTAGTAATGCTAAAAATACACCTATAATGAGTACATCTATGAGTGGTCCTATAGTGATGGGTCACCTACAGTAGGTCCTTGGTCAGGACACTTACGAAGTCGCACTCCTACGTTCAGTGACACACATATGTCAGTGAGGGGGAGATTGGATAAGGAAAAAGAAAAGATGCTTGAGGATGTGACATGTCCACTTATAGTAGGATATGAGTCATCCAATAGTGACAGTTTGGATAGTGAGTTAGGCATTCCATCTATTATGACACCTGGAGCAAGGCGGAGTCGTGATGTATCACTTCATGAGAAGCAAGCTCAGAGTGAGCCACAATTATAGAGATTTGAGAGAGTCAAAAAGCCAGTTGATAGGTTTACATACACTAGTTATTTAGCCCACCATTATGCATATATGGCTAGTGTGACAAGTTACAAAGAACGTACAAAGTTTGATGATGCAGTTTTAGATGATAATTGGTGTGCTGCCATGGATGAGGAGTATTCAACCTTGGCTGAAATGAGACATGGGAATTGGTTGAGTTGCTTGAAGGCAAAGTCTCCATTAGCTGCAAATGGGTGTACAAGGTTAAGTGCAAGTCAGATGGTTCATTAGAATGCTATAAGGCCAGGTTGGTTGCGAAAGGATATGTGTAACAATATGGCCTTGACTATGAGGAGACTTTCAGTTTGGTGGCTAAAATGGCAACAATCAAAAATGTTATTGCTTTGGTAGCATGCAAAGGCTGGAAATTATGGCAAATGGACGTCAAGAATGCTTTCTTGAATGATTATTTGATTGAGGAAGTATATATGGAGTAGCTTGAAGGCTATGTTCACTCGGACTTTCCTACACATGTACGTAAGCTAAAAAAGGCTTTATATGGGCTGAAACAGGCACCTAGAGCATGGAATGCTCGGATCAACATTTATTTACAGCAATATGGATTTAGATTGGGTGATGGAGATCGGAGTCTGCTCACGAAGAAGATAGATCATGGATGTGTGTTTCTAGTGGTTGATGTAGATGATCTTATCGTCATTTGAGATGATAAAGAGGGAATTGCTGAAATTAAATCATGTTTATAAGTTGAATTCAAAGTCAAAGTCCTTGGTGAGCTAAAGTATTTTCTTGGGATTGATGTGGTCTCTACACCTCAAGGTATATGGCTGCTACTACAGGAGCAATATGCTCACTACATGTCACAGAAGTATGGTATGGTTGAATGCAAGCCTATGGAGACACCTCTTGATTAGAATGTTAAGATGTAGATTGATGTTGGGTGTAATATTTCTATTGAAAATATTATGAGGCCGTGTGAAGTCTCGGGCATTGTAGTCACGGAGGGTGCGATCTTTAAATGGTATACTCTCCACGGGCCAATCGAGACTTAGGACTAAGGTTTAATAAAAATTTTCATTCTTCATAAGAACCTCCTCTTGGTAGGAGGCCAAAGGGATAATTGATGGATATATGGCAAATTTTTTATTATCCCTTCGCCGAAGGTCGTGTTGGAAGGAAGGGATTGAAGGGGGAATAATTCAGCACAGCGCTGGAGGTCATGGAGGAAGATGAGCCATGCGGTTGGCCACGTGGGAGAGAGAAGGTCTCTCTCCCTAGCTTATAAAAACCCCTGTGGGGGGGAGTAAAAGAGGGCCATAACGCTGCAGGCCGAGAGAGGGAAAAAAAGAGAGCGTAGACTACGCCAGCTGCCGCCGTTGAAGGAGATAGTGAGGAGGGGAGAGTAGAGGATTCTGTGCATGAGGAGGAGTGTGAGGTGCTAGCTGCCGTGCCAAGGGAGAGCTACGGAATCCGGCAGGGAGGAAGAAGCTCTTGTCATCCCTGGAGCTGCAGTGCAGGAGGGGGTTGCCCATCAGAACACCGCCACCTGTGGCTTAAGAGCCGCCGCCAGCTCTGCCTGTCACCACGCCATGACCAACTGCTCCTGACGCCGCCTTCCCTCATCCACTAATTGGTTTTTTCCTCATCCACGTGGCCATCACACGTTCCCAGAAGCTTCCAAGAAGCTTCTCGGAAGCTTCTAAGGAGGCTCTCCAAGCCCCCCTTCCTATGGATTTGCCACCCAAGTCCCTTTAAATCCCACCTTACCCTGGGTTTTTAAAGCCCTTCTCATGGATTTCCATAAAGCCCTTTTTACCGCCCCTGGTTTTCTTTTAAAACCCCTCCCATTGCAACTCCCACAAGTCCATATTAGCCGATTTTAAAGCCCCCTACCCGTGGAGACCCTCTAAAGTCAGTTATAACCCGGGATTTTAAAGGCCCTTCCCTTTCGAACCCTTCGAGAGCTCAAATCTTTTTTTTTCTCTCTTAAGCTTCGTAGTGGAAGCCTATAAGGTCTTCCCATTAGTTCCCTAATACACCTTTCCAGGGCTTTGAAAGAGAGGGAGCTACAAAGCCCTTCCCACTCCAATTTTTCCCATAAGGCCATTGGAGAGGATTTCCTTAAACTCCCGGGACTTTTAAAGAAAGAAGGCCCAAGCTCCAAACCCTAAGGCCTTCCAAAGCCCAATTTCGCAAGATGGTGCTTCAGGCAAGGAATCCGTACCGCAAAGGGAATTTCGCATACGAGGGAGACGGGCCAAGATCATAAGACTGCAGCCAAGGCAAGAAGGTCGAGTTCACGATGGTCCCTAAAAAGGCACAAGGTGCAACTATAGGAGGATCAGCTCCTAACATCCATGTGGACATTTCACCACAAGTCCAGGTTTTCTTCCTAATTTTGTTTACGTCGTAATATTTCAATTGTGCATGATTCATTTATAGAAATTAGGATGCACTTTTTGGATTAAAATACCTTGGCTAAATTAAAGGAAATGACTTTGATCAAAGAATCGGTCATTTATATTAAACGAATGAAAAAGAAGAGCATAAGATCTGTATGCATTCCTAGCAAGTGGTTATTATGCATTGCAAAGTAACGAACTCAAATTAACTAATGCCCATCTTTATAAAATTGAAATTACTGATGTACACTTTCGATTATGCATGGGAAAGAATAAATCATATGTCACATTATTAGGCATCTTTCCTTCGAAATGATTCATTAAAAGAAGGTCGCTAATAATCCGTAGGAATTTACAAGGCATGGAAATGGTTTCTAAAACTGCGTAAAGTAGATTAAAATCTAGTCAATTGGCTTAAATCTCAATCAACTACGTAAATAGTTACGAAAGGTTGTACAATGCTTATTCAGCATACGAAAATCTCATTTAGAAAAGAAGCTAGAAAAAGGTTGCTTGGTTCACATAAAACCCTATCGCTTAGTAGCATGAATCTTAAATGCATCAATAGAAGTTATGTCGTAACTTAGCATATGCTTTGGTATTAACCAGAAAAGTAGGATTTGTAAATATACTCAAACGTAGGAAATGAATCATAAGGTTACGAGAAGGGAATCGTAAACACCTTCAAGAATTGATAAGTAAATTGGTTTACCCTAAAAACACCTAAACCGCAAGCAACTCGTTCAAGAAGGGTTAAATCAATGCAACATATCCCAAAGAGCTAACTAGGGTTTAGCATATTGAGGACGTGACCTAATCGCTCTTATTGCCAAAGCTGAGACTCTTATACCCTAAAGATTTGCCCTCATTCACGGAATGTAGGGACAATAGGACACACTTGCGAGAAACGATCTAGGGTTTTTACCCTAAGGATCACTCGCTAAAAGAATGAAACTCGATTTCGATTTGGACCTTTAGGATCAACAATATCGAGCTAGTGCAATCAGCAACAGATTGCTATGAAGATACCCTAACCCTGCTTCCTATCTAATCATGATTTCGTGATTAGACAACGCCATTCGATGGGTAAAATAGTCCCATGATTTTGATGCGACACTCGCGCAATAGTTTGCAGAGTCGCATGATCTTGTGATTTGATCAAAAGGGAATGGTCAATTCCTCGGAATGAGACTGGCAAATTCTTACGCAAGTTTATCTTGCAAGAGGAGAAATAATCGTCGTGATATAGTACCTTTCTTGGGTAAAGTAACCAAGATACGAGGATTAGATATTTGCTTAGAAGAAAATGACCAATTGGTAAATTGGAATAACATATTTACTGTTAATAGAACTTAAGGTATTGGTTAAGTTGGGTTAGTAGGGTACCGCCCTAACCCAAGGATATAGGGTTAACAAACAAACCCTTGGGGATCTTGCCAAGTCGGAATTGATCCTGGATCGAGTGCTGGATGCATTCGGAGAGAAAGATTCACTCCTTAGCAATTGGCCAAATAAACGACCACTGGAATTGATTGTGCTTGTAATAGTTTAGAAAGCACTGTTTGCATTGTTTACTCAAGGAACTAAAGGATGAAAAGATATATAATGCTTCAGGTTGAAGGCCTGAAGGGAGAGGCAGCTTCAGTTACCCCTGACTGCTTGCCTGACCCTAACCAAGGGGGTTGTTGACCGCGCCGGGAACGTGGACTGAACCCGCCGCGAGAGGTCTCTCCGTTGAGTTCTACTTGGAGCAGGAGGATGCTTGGGTGCCACGGGGGACTCTGACCGTAAATCCCTCGCCTTCTGGGTCCTGCACAAGAGGCTAACGTGACTCGGGATTGGATCTCGAGGCCCGCATGCTAGTTTACGGGTGGAAGCTTGGAATAGTGATCCCTGGGGATTACTGGATTGCCTTCGAGCGGATTATGGACAAGCCTACGGGCGGAACTCCTTGTATTTCAAAGATAAAATGATGAAATGATAATAAAGAATTTGTTTGATATTGTTTTTCTATGTCACGTGATAAGATTACGTGAAGGAACCAGTGCTTAACAGGATTTATTATAGAAGTTGATTGTTATATGTCAAATTAATGTGTTAGATAATTACATAACTAAAACAAACTGAGGAAAGTGAGGAGGATGGACCATGGGTCCGTCCTACGGTTAGGTAGTCCTGGTTAGCCGGGAACTTTTCTCAAAAATCTCAAAGAACAGCGGGATGATCATCATCATCAAAACGAATAACGAGAGCGATGACCTAGAGTTACGTCCTACCCGATTTATACTGTTTTAGGGGAACGGAATGGGACTATGCCTTATGGCAGAGAGGTTGAGCTTTGCATCCCTCTCATTTCCCATTCTCCTTGAACCAAGTGCAACGTAATTCCGCTTCGGACCTGGCATTTCTACGTAAAGTTTTTCGCTCGGGTTTGATGCTAGTAGCTGTTAGCTATTGACCAATCAGGAAAACCCTAATTCCGGTCAATCCTAAGTGGGAATGGCCAGGATACTTCCGCTACGTGGTAGACGCGAGAAGACCTAGATCGCAAAACCCGTAACATTCCATGGGAGTGCCGGGCAAAGTTTTCTAGACATCCTTTCCGATGGACTGCTAAGACGTGTCCTGGATGATACTAGCGGACACGTTACAGTTGATATCAGAGCAAACCAACAAAAGACTTGTTTTTAAGAAATTTTAATAAGAAGAAGTAAAGCAAATGTTACTGTCGCAAACATTTCCTTACTTTCAATGCTGTCTTGCAGAATTATGAAGCATGGAACAGGTTCTTAGGGTTCCGAGTCATGTTTCTGACCGCGATGCATTCCACAGATTATCGACAAAGGGTTGAGATAATGAACATCCTAGACCGCATTTACAATCCATCGCCTGTGTACGTGGAACGGAGATGGATGGGTGTTTCAGGGATCTATTACATAGCTTCCCATCGACCTACGTACCTTCAAATTAACTTGAAGAGAATCAAGTGGATGGAGGATTTGAAGATCATGAAGCTGTTCGTCTTTGTTGAGGCTTACACAAACACGACCCTAAAGGTCGGAGGTCGAAGGGTTAACCAGAATAAGTATGTGTACGGGGAAGTGATTCGAAGAATCCCTGCCGACCGAATCAAGGTGTTGGGACGTCATGAGAAGAATGGATATCAAAGGAAAAGATACCCTAATCTTCCAATGAACTATCAATTCCTGAAAATTGATGACCCCAATCCGTACTACTACTCAGTTCTTGTAGCTCAATGCAAAAACATCTTATTCTCCTCGAATTAAGGTATCAACTTGTTCCGTCGCCCCAAGAAATAATTGTACCTCGAAAGGGTATGCCGATATGAATGGAATAAAACTTTTTTTTAAAATCAACGATTGTCTTGACTGTGAATATTGATAACAAAGAAAAGTGACTTGATCACTTGGCTAAAAGCTAAAGTAGATATGTGATGTAATGTGGAATTCATACTAGGAGGAAAAGTCGACTTCGATCAGATTTGGGATCATGAACCTAGGTATCCATGAGTGTCTACTTGGAATGGATTGGATTAAATCTAATGATGCCCACATTCATTGTGAAAAGGGCCAAGTTCTTTTCCAAACTCTGAAGGGAAATTGGTTACAAACTCCAGCTGAGGTTGGAAAGCCAAAAATTCAATTCGCTAAAAGCATCTCGGATTAAAAAGGGAGTTAGAAAGGGACTACCTGTCTACTTAATTAAGCTCAATAAGTTAGGTTAGAAGCAGGAGTCTAGTGAAGAACCTTCATGGCTAAAGGTATACACGGATGTAATTCCTGAAGAGTTAACAGAACTCCCGCTTCAAAGAGAAGTAGATCATGAGATCAAGCTAGTAATAGGAGCTGTGCCAATTGCAAAGAGACCCTATAGAATGTCTATACCGGAAGCAATTGAGCTGAAGGAACAACTCAAGCAACTGCTAGATCAGGGCTACATCCGTTCTAGCAGTTCACCATGGGAAGCACCAGTACTGTTCCAGAAAAAGAAAGATGGAACACTTCGACTATGTATTGATTATAGAGGGTTGAATCAATCAACAGTCAAGAACAAATATCATATTCCTAGAATAGATGAGTTTCTTGATCGTCTTCAGGGTGCCAAGAACTTCTCCAAGATTATCTTAGGTCTGGTTACTATCAAATAAGAATCAAGGAAGAAGATATCCCAAAGACGACTTCAACACTAGATATGGACACTTTGAGTTCTAGTTATGTCATTAGGGCTTACGAATGCACCTGCCACCCTCAATAGGTTAATGCAGGATATCTTTAGACCATATCTTGATAACTTCGTGCTCATCTTCTTCGACGCCACTCTAGTCTATCCCAAACAGGAAGGAGATCATGAACCCCAACTTTGGATTTTCCTTGAGACAATGAGGTCTCATAAACTGTATGCAAAAATGAAGAAGTGTGCATTCTTCAAGCGTCAGATTGAATATCTGGGATTCATAGTATCATCAGAAGGAATATCAGTAGACCCAAGCCAAGGTCAGAGATGTGCTTAAATGGCCAATACCAGTATCCGTCAAAGAGATACGTAGCTTTCTTGGATTGATAGGATGGTATAGGGTCTTCATCAGAAACTATGCTTTGATTGCAGCACCTCTTACAGACTTACTAAAAAAGCAAACTTCCATTACATGGTCAACTTCCGAACAAAATAGCTTCGACAAATTGAAGCAAAGTTTGGTATCAACACCTATTCTAAAACTTCCTGACCTCAATAAGGAGTTCGAGGTAGTAACTGATGCTAGCATTCTGGCCTTGGGGTGTGTACTTATGCAGGAAGGTCATCCAGTAGCATACTCTTCAAGGAAATTGAAGAGTCATGAAAAGAATTATGCCATGCATGATTTGGAATTACTAGCTGTCATCCATGCTCTAAAGCTTTGGAGACACTACTTGTTGGGTAACAAGTTTACTCTAGTAACCGATCATAAGAGTCTCAAATGGATTTTCACCTAGAACAAGCTCAACATGAGACAACATCGGTGGGTTGAAGTATTGGAGGAATATGATTTTGAAATCAAATACCGACCAGGGAAGGAGAATGTAGTTGCTGATGCACTCAGTCGCAAGGCATTCCTAAATTCCCTAATCTTGCAGAATCCATCAACGGCTAGATCTCTGGCTACAAAAGTATCTATGCCAAACAACCCTATACTTGAACTAGCTAGAGAGGAAGCATGCCATGATTTGGCCTACCAAACAATGATAAAGGAAATATCTACCAAGGAGCAAAATCTGAAGTGGCAAGCTAAGTATCAGAAATTTTCCATTGATAATGGACATGTCTACTACAGAACAAGGCTGTGTATACCAGCAAGCCAGTCACTTAAGCAGAAGATATTATGGGAAGCTCATGATTCTCCTTTCATAGGACATCTTGGCTATGCAAAGACTCTCAATGCAATTAGGAAGAGCTACTATTGGGAGAGGCTTAAAGGTGACGTTCTCAAATATGTCACCGAGTGTTTGTCTTGTCAACGTATCAAAGCCGAACATGTCAAAATGCCAGGAAAGCTACAACCACTTGACAATCCCCAAATGAAATGGGAATTCATCAGTATGGACTTTGTTGTTGGCCTACCCTAAGTTCAGGGAGGATACAACTCCATCATGGTTGTGGTTGACATGCTTACTAAGGTTGCACACCTTATTCCAGTAAAGACAAACTATAAAGCCTCAGACATTGCAAGGTTGTTTATCAAGGAGATATTCAAGCTACATGGGCTATCTAGAAGAATCATTAGTGATCGTGATTCTCTTTTTACATCACATTTCTGGAGAGCTATCTTTGAAGCCATTAGGACTCAACTCTGTTTTAGCACAGCTGACCATCCCCAAACCGAAGGTCAAATGGAGCAAGTCAATAAAGTTATCAAGAATATGCTTAGGGCATACTGTTGTCGTGAACCAAAAAGGTGGATTCAATACTTGCCTTTGGTTGAATTTGCCTACAATGCTTCTTACCAACAAAGTATTCAGATGACCCCTTTTCAAGCATTGTATGGTCATGACTGTTGAAGTCCCCTAAACTTCTCAGATCCAACCTTGAGGGTTTAAGCTTCAAGGCAGATGTTGAAAGAGATGGATGACCAAGTAAAGTCAACAAGACAGGACATCCAAGCCGCCAAGGATAGACAAAAGGCATACATAGATTTGAAGCTTCAAGATAGAATCTTCGAGAAAGGAGACATGGTCTTCATTCATGTATGCCCAAAGAAGAGTTCCCTATCCTTAGAAGATTGCAAGAAGCTAAGTCCAAGGTATTGTGGACCATACAAGATCCTTAAGTGCCTAGGACCTAATGCTTATAGAGTGCAACTCTCCGAGAACCTAAAAGTTCATAATGTATTCCATATCATCCTATTGAAGAAGTATGTACCTAATCCTAACCATGTACTTGATGACCAACAAGTTGTAATGCCTAGTCAAGGAGTCCTTGAACTACGGCCTGACAGGATCTTAGATGTTAGGGAGAGACAACTGAGATCCAGAACCTTGAGAGAATGCCTCATCCAGTGGAAAGATTATCCCGAGGAGGATGCCACTTGCATAGATGAAAGCATTCTCAACCATCAATATCCCTAGTTTATCTCGAGATGAGGACATCTCGATTCCTCCAAGGGGGAGAGAATGTAATATTTCTGTTGAAAATATTACGAGGCCGTGTGAAGTCTCAGGCATTATAGTCACGGATGGTGCGATCTTTAAATGGTATACTCTCTACGGGCCAATCGAGACTTAGGACTAAGGTTTAATAAAAATCCGCATTCTTCATAAGAACCTCCTCTTGATAGGAGGCCAAAGGGATAATTGATGGATATATGGCAAATTTTTTATTATCCCTTCGCCGAAGGTCATGTTGGAAGGAAGGGATTGAAGGGGGAATGATTCAGCATAGCGCTGGAGGTCATGGAGGAAGATGAGCCATGCGGTTGGCCACGTGGGAGAGAGAAGGTCTCTCTCCCTAGCTTATAAAAACCCCCGTGCGGGGGGAGTAAAAGGAGGGCCATAACGCTGCAGGCCGAGAGAGGGAAAAAAAGAGGGCGTAGACTACGCCAGCTGCCGCCATTGAAGGAGATAGTCAGGAGGGGAGAGTAGAGGAAGCAGAGCATGAGGAGGAGAGTGAGGCGCTAGCCGCCGTGCCAAGGGAGAGCTACGGAATCTGGCAGGGAGGAAGAAGCTCTTGTCATCTGTGGAGCCGCCGTGCAGGAGGGGGTTGCCCGTCAGAACACCGCCACCTGTCGCTTAAGAGCCGCCGTCAGCTCTGCCTGTCACCACACCACGACCAACTGCTGCTGACGCCGCCTTCCCTCATCCACTAATTGGTTTTTTCCTCATCCACGTGGCCATCACACGTTCCCAGAAGCTTCCAAGAAGCTTCTTGGAAGCTTCTAAGGGGGCTCTCCAAGTCCCCCCTTCCTGTGGATTCGCCACCCAAGTCCCTTTAAATCCCACCTTACCCCGGTTTTTAAAGCCCTTCCCGTGGATTTCCATAAAGCCCTTTTTACCCCCCCGGTTTTCTTTTAAAACCCCTCCCATTGCAACTCCCACAAGTCCATATTAGCCGATTTTAAAGCCCCCTACCCGTGGAGACCCTCTAAAGTCTGTTGTAACCCGAGATTTTAAAGGCCCTTCCCTTTTGAACCCTCCGAGAGCCCAAATCTTTTCTTTCCCCTCTTAAGCTTCGTAGTGGAAGACTATAAGGTCTTCCCATTAGTTCCCTAATTGTTGAGATGGCAAGCTCAACACATGTGGACATGGATGATGGACCGCCTGGTTAGATGGGTCCACACGTCTACACTTAGCACGTCGGTGGTCATTATGACTCTCACATGGCCACTGACTCATTACTTATTATATTCAGGTTGTTACACCTATTTACAGCTGGCATAGTTATAGCGCCATTCGACTAGTGTAGTCGGTTATGCATTGTTTGACTTAGTAGGCCACTTTCCTTTTATGTTGTATCTTATCTATACTTTGTGTACATTGTAAAGAGTGTGGAAGAAGAAGAAGAAATCAGCAAGAAAACGTTTTGGCCTCCATCTCTCTTCTTGTCTCTTGAGTGAGCTTCTCCTTGTGCATTCTGTGTGTGTTCGGCGCAGCATCTTGAGCAATCCCCTCCACCACGCGATTCTTGACATGGTATCAGAGCCGCGCCTTTGAGAGAGGCTGATTTCGAAGATTGAAGTGAAGGAGAAGAAGCAAGGTTCGAGCAAGCAAGCTACGGGTAAGAATCTCTCCCATTCTTCCACTCCTTCTCTTGGATAGTGCCTGTGGAGACACCGGAAGCAGAGGAGAGCAAAAATCTCAGATTGCAGTGAGATTTGGTGTGCGTGAAGAGCGCTGTATATTCTGCAGATAAACCCTTTAGGGCTTCCCGCAGAGATTTTGGGCATTTGAGGCCGTTTCAGGGCCCGTTTTAGAGCCGCAAGGTTGCGGACAGCAGTTTCGGGGTACACTGTGACTTCGACTGTATTGACCGAACGTGGATGCGCAGGTTACAGATTTCAGATCTGTAAGTTCAAAGGTGTTTACCAGTGAGTAAACACAAGGTTTATCTGCAAACTGGTTGCAGATTGCATGTATTGTTGAGCAGACAGTGGAAAAGGCTGTCTGGTGAATTGCTGTGTACTACAGGTCGAGGGTTGCAGAAGATTTGCTTGCTGTTTGGTATTATTATTGTGATAATGGCAGAGAATAGTGGAAGCCCCATCATTGAGAAGCTCGACAAGAACAACTACCCTTCATGGAAGTTCCGTGTCACGAACTTTCTTATTGGAAAAGGCCTCTACGAGTTCGTTTCAGGTGAAGAAAAGGAGCCGGAGGTGAGTGATCCTCCAACTGCAGAAGAGACAAAGGCACGAAAGGAATGGAATGCAAAAGACAAGAAGGTCATGTATTGGTTATCTGCAGTAATTGACAATAACATGCTGGGACACATTAGAAATGCAGAGAATGCATATGCAGCTTGGACCATACTTGAAAGTATGTTTTCTGTAAATACAAAGGCACGAAAGATTCAACTCAAGCAAGAGTTGAATACATTAAAGAAAGGGAAGATGTCTATCAATGAGTATGCACTGAAGGTAAGAAGCATTGCAAATGCATTGGCAGCGATTGATGCAATGCCCGATGATGATGATTTGGTGTCGTCTACCTTGGGTGGACTTAACAATGAAAAGGCTTGGAAGTCTTTTGTAACTTCCGTATATGTCAGAAAGCCATTTCTAGATTTCGATGAATTGGTCTCTCTTATGATCACTGAAGAGATCAACATGCAGAGTGAGACATCTGAAAGAAGTGGTGAACAGGTCCAAGCTTTCTACTCCAGTTCTGGAAGGGGACGTGGCAGGTTCTCTTCAAGAGGCCGTGGTGCAGGACGTGGTAGTGATAACCAGCAAAACAGATTGAATCAGCAATTTGGCGATATGCAGGTTTCAGGAGATCGTGGTAACTTTAGAGGCAGGGGGAGCTTTAGAGGAAGAGGTGGATGGCAGAACAGAGGTTCTAACAACTCTGGTATTGTGTGCCACTACTGTGGCAAAACAGGTCATATTGCAGCCCAATGTTATGCTAAGAGAGATGATATCTGCAGTGGTAAGTTGCAGCAAGGAAACTATGCATCGTCTTCACGACAGAATGAAGACAAAAATGAACGTTTGTTCGTTATGCAGCATATGCTGAATGCTGTTACAGGAAAGGGAACACATGAAGATGTTTGGTATGTTGATTCAGGTGCATCCAATCATATGACCAGCCATGCAGAATGGTTTGAAGAGATGCAGGATTTGCAGAATGCAGGTTATGTGCAGACGGGTGATGACTCATGCCACCCAATTTCACGCATTGGAAAAGTTCCCTTGTCCTTGCATGATGGTAAGACAAAGAGTCTTTCAGATGTATTACATGTGCCATCTATTACAAAGAATTTGGTGTCAGTCGGTCAAATGGTAGAGCAAGGGCTGCAAGTCAGATTTAATGCAAAGGGCTGCTTTGTAGAAGACTTCAATGACAAGTGCAGGTTGGTAGCAAAGGGAAGTAGAGTTGGACGTATGTTCACTCTAGATGCTGGAATTCCTACTATGAATGCGGCTATGTATGCCAAAGGAAAAGGTGTTGTTGCAGACATTGAAATTTGGCACAAACGCATTGGACATGCAAATGTACAAAGGCTGAAATTAATGCAGTCCAAAGGGTTGGTTACAGGTTTGCCTACATTTAAAGTTGCAGAATTTCAGAAGGTATGTGAAGCATGTCAGTTTGGTAAGCAGGCAAGACAACCCTTTTCACATGACAGAGATGTAAGCAGAAATATCCTTGATGTTGTGCATACAGACATTTGGGGGCCTACACAAAATGTATCTCTTGGAGGCAGTTCATACTTTGTCACATTCATTGATGATTGCTCTAGAAAGCTGTGGGTATATTTTATGAAGGAAAAGAGTGAAGCTTTTGAGCACTTTAGAATTTTCAAGGCTGCAGTTGAAAGAGAAACAGGCTTGAAAGTAAAGTGCCTGAGGTCAGATGGAGGAGGAGAGTACCTCTCAAATGAGTTCAGTGATTTTCTGAGGTCTCATGGGATAAAGAGACAGTTCACATGTAGGTATACCCCACAGCAAAATGGGGTTGCAGAAAGGAAAAACAGGCATATTGCAGAAGTTGCACGCGCCTTGATGGCTGAAAAGAATATGCCTAAGCATTTTTGGTCTGAGGCTGTTCATACTGCTGTTTATATTATGAACAGAACTCCCACAGCTGCAGTTCATGGTATGACCCCCGAAGAATGTTTTACAGGTAAGAAGCCTGATGTTTCACACTTGAAAGTATTTGGCTGCATTGCGTATGTTCATGTGCCAGATGAGTTGCGGAAGAAACTGGATCCAAAGGCTGAAAAGTGTATCTTTATTGGATACTCTTTAGAGCAGAAAGGGTATCGTTGTTACAATCCTGTCACATGTAAGTTCAGAGTGAGCAGGGATGTCATCTTTGATGAAATGAGCAGTTGGTATGCATCTAGTGGTGATGCATTGGATGTTGATGATGATCATGATACTCATGTGCAGGCTGAAAAGCAAGAATCACAGACTCTTAGTGGACCAGAGACATCATCTGGTAGTCCTTGGTCTGGGAGACTAAGGAGTACCTCTACATCTTCGGGTGCATCTAGTAGCACTACAGGTAAAGACAAAGGAAAGAATAAGGTGTCAGAAGGCATTGATGCAGTTCTTGATGGAGACTCCAGTGGCTCAGAGAGCTTGGATGATGAGCTTGGCATTCCTTCAGTGAGGACTCCAGGTGTGCAGAGAGCACATGTTAATGCAAAGACTCCATTGAGTGATCCAGTGGTACGTAGGTCTAGCAGGGTGAGATACCCTGTTAAAAGATTTGGTTTTGAGGGTTATGCAGCTCACCATTATGCTTATATGGTGAAACTAGTTGAGGATGTTGAGCCCACATGTTTTGAGGAGGCTGTTGGTCATGCTCATTGGGATGCAGCAATGGATGAGGAGATGGCTGCACTAGAGGCCAATAAGACTTGGGATCTAGTATCATTGCCAAAGGGAAAGAAAGCTATTGGATGTAAGTGGGTTTATAAGATTAAGCACAATGCAGATGGTTCTATTAGCAGGTACAAAGCTAGGCTGGTTGCAAAAGGCTATGCCCAGACATATGGCATAGATTATGATGAAACCTTCAGTCCAGTTGCTAGGATGGCAACTGTCAGATGTGTGATTGCTTTGGCAGCAGCCAAAGGTTGGAGGTTGCAGCAAATGGATGTAAAGAATGCCTTCTTGCATGGTGATTTGCAGGAAGAAGTGTATATGGATCAGCCAACAGGTTATGAAGATTTAGAGCATCCCACGTATGTGTGCAGGTTGAAGAAGGCACTCTATGGACTCAAGCAAGCACCTAGAGCATGGTCTGACAAGATCAGAGAGTATCTTGTCAATATTGGCTTTTATGTTTCTGATGCTGATCACTCACTTTATGTGAGAAAGGGAGATACAGGTTTGGTCATCATAGTCATCTATGTGGATGACTTGATTATTACAGGTGATAGTGATAGTGGGATTGCTGAAGTCAAGGGCTGTTTGAAGATGAAGTTTGAGATGAAGGATTTAGGTGAGCTAAGGTACTTCCTTGGCATTGAGGTGATCAGATGTGATGATGGTATATGGCTGTCCCAAAGACAGTATGGCTTGGATATGTTGTCCAAGTATGGTATGACTGCATGCAAACCACTTTCAGTCCCGTTGGAGCAGAATGTAAAGCTGAGTGCTGATGTTGGGGATGAGATAGAAGACCCTACTATGTTCAGGAGGATAGTGGGGAGTTTGATCTACATGACCATTACAAGGCCAGACTTGAGCTATGCTGTTGGTCTTGTGAGTCAGTTTATGCAAGTACCTAGAAAGCCACATTTGGATGCAGTGAGACGCATATTGAGATATGTGAAGTCCACATTACATTATGGGCTTTTCTATGAGGCAGGTACAGATGTACAGGTGTTTGGATACACAGATGCAGATTGGGCTGGTAGTATGTCTGATAGAAGATCTACCAGCGGATACATGTTCTCTCTTGGTAGTGCAGCAATTGCATGGAGCAGCAAAAAGCAATCTACAGTTGCTTTGTCGAGTACAGAGGCTGAGTATAGAGGTGCTGCTGTTGCAGCATGTGAGGTAGTATGGCTGCAAAAGTTACTGGCTGATTTGGATGTGCAGGTGGAAGGTCCAGTTGTCATTTATTGTGACAACATGAGCAGTATACAGTTGGCTAGGAACCCTGTGTTCCATGCCAGGACAAAACATATTGAGGTACACTACCACTTTGTGAGAGAGAAGGTACTAGCAGGTGAGATTGACTTGGTGTATGTCAGCACACAGGATCAGATAGCTGATATCTTCACGAAGGCATTGGGTACAGAGAAGCTTCAAAAGTTTCGAAGCTTACTTGGAGTTGCAGAGATGCAGTTGAGCTTGAGGGGGAGTGTTGAGATGGCAAGCTCAACACATGTGGACATGGATGATGGACCGCCTGGTTAGATGGGTCCACACGTCTACACTTAGCACGTCGGTGGTCATTATGACTCTCACATGGCCACTGACTCATTACTTATTATATTCAGGTTGTTACACCTATTTACAGCTGGCATAGTTATAGCGCCATTCGACTAGTGTAGTCGGTTATGCATTGTTTGACTTAGTAGGCCACTTTCCTTTTATGTTGTATCTTATCTATACTTTGTGTACATTGTAAAGAGTGTGGAAGAAGAAGAAGAAATCAGCAAGAAAACGTTTTGGCCTCCATCTCTCTTCTTGTCTCTTGAGTGAGCTTCTCCTTGTGCATTCTGTGTGTGTTCGGCGCAGCATCTTGAGCAATCCCCTCCACCACGCGATTCTTGACACTAATACACCTTTCCAGGGCTTTGAAAGAGAGGGAGCTACAAAGCCCTTCCCACTCCAATTTTTCCCATAAGGCCATTGGAGAGGATTTCCTTAAACTCCCGGGATTTTTAAAGAAAGAAGGCCCAAGCTCCGAACGCTAAGGCCTTCCAAAGCCCAATTTCGCAAGACGGTGCTTCAGTCAAGGAATCCGTACCGCAAAGGGAATTTCGCATACGAGGGAGACGGGCCAAGATCATAAGACTGCGGCCAAGGCAAGAAGGTCGAGTTCACGATGGCCCCTAAAAAGGCACAAGGTGCAACTATAGGAGGATCATCTCCTAACATCCATGTGGACATTTCACCACAAGTCCAGGTTTTCTTCCTAATTTTGTTTACATTGTAATATTTCAATTGTGCATGATTCATTTACAGAAATTAGGATGCACTTTTTGGATTAAAATACCTTGGCTAAATTAAAGGAAATAACTTTGATCAAAGAATCGGTCATTTGTATTAAACGAATGAAAAAGAAGAGCATAAGATCTGTATGCATTCCTAGCAAGTGGTTATTATGCATTGCAAAGTAACGAACTCAGATTAACTAATGCCCATCTTTATAAAATTGAAATTACTGATGTACACTTTCGATTATGCATGGGAAAGAATAAATCATATGTCGCATTATTAGGCATCTTTCCTTCGAAATGATTCATTAAAAGAAGGTCGCTAATAATCCGTAGGAATTTACAAGGCATGGAAATGGTTTTTAAAACTGCTTAAAGTAGATTAAAATCTAGTCAATTGGCTTAAATCTCAATCAACTACGTAAATAGTTACGAAAGGTTGTACAATGCTTATTCAGCATACGAAAATCTCATTCAGAAAAGAAGCTAGAAAAAGGTTGGTTGGTTCACATAAAACCCTATCGCTTACTAGCATGAATCTTAAATGCATCAATAGAAGTTATGTCGTAACTTAGCATATGCTTTGGTATTAACCAGAAAAGTAGGGTTTGTAAATATACTCAAACGTAGGAAATGAATCATGAGGTTATGAGAAGGGAATCGTAAATACCTTCAAGAATTGATAAGTAAATTGGTTTACCCTAAAAACACCTAAACCGCAAGCAACTTGTTCAAGAAGGGTTAAATCAGTGCAACATATCCCAAAGAGCTAACTAGGGTTTAGCACATTGAGGACATGACCTAATCGCTCTTATTGCCAAAGCTGAAACTCTTATACCCTAAAGACTTGCCCTCATTCACGGAATGTAGGGACAATAGGACACACTTGCGAGAAACGATCTAGGGTTTTTACCCTAAGGATCGCTCGCTAAAAGAATGAAACTCGATTTGGATTTGGACCTTTAGGATCGACAATATCGACCTAGTGCAATCAGGAACGGATTGTTATGAAGATACCCTAACCCTGCTTCCTATCTAATCATGATTTCGTGATTAGACAACGCCATTCGATGGGTAAAATAGTCCCATGATTTTGATGCGACACTCGCGCAATAGGTTGCATAGTCGCATGATCTTGTGATTTGATCAAAAGGGAATGGCCAATTCCTCGGAATGAGATTGGCAAATTCTTACGCAAGTTTATCTTGCAAGAGGAGAAATAATTGTCATGATATAGTACCTTTCTTGGGTAAAGTAACCAAGATACGAGGATTAGATATTTGCTTGGAAGCAAAAGACCAATTAGTAAATTGGAATAACATATTTACTATTAATAGAACTTAAGGTATTGGTTAAGTTGGGTTAGTAGGGTACGGCCCTAACCCAAGGATATAGGGTTAACAAACAAACCCTTGGGGATCTTGCCAAGTCGCAATTGATCCTGGATCGAGTGCTAGATGCATTCGGAGAGAAAGATTCACTCCTTAGCAATTGGCCAAATAAACAACCACTGGAATTGATTGTGCTTGTAACAGTTTAGAAAGCACTGTTTGCATTGTTTGCTCAAGGAACTAAAGGATGAAAAGATATCTAATGCTTCAGGTTGAAGGCCTGAAGGGAGAGGCAGCTTCAGTTACCCCCGACTGCCTGCCTGACCCTAACCAAGGGGGGGTTGTTGACCGCACCGGGAACGTGGACGCAACCCGCCGTCAGAGGTCTCTCCGTTGAGTTCTACTTGGAGCAGGAGGACACTTGGGTGCCAGGGGGGCTCTGGCCGTAAATCCCTCGCCTTCCGGGTCCTGCACAAGAGGCTAACGTGACTCGCGATTGGATCTCGAGGCCCGCATACTAGTTTACGGGTGGAAGCTTGGAATAGTGATCCCTGGGGATTATTGGATAGCCTTTGGGCGGATTATGGACAAGCCTACGGGCGGAACTCCTTGTATTTCAAAGATAAAATTATGAAATGATAATAAAGAATTTGTTTGATATTGTTTTTCTATGTCACGTGATAAGATTACGTGAAGGAACTAGTGCTTAACAGGATTAATTAAAGAAGCTGATTGTTATATCTCAGATTTATGTGTTAGATAATTACATAACTAAAACAAACCGAGGAAAGTGCAGAGGATGGACCATGGGTCCATCCTACGGTTGGGTGGTCTCGGTTAGCCGGGAACTTTTCTCAAAAATCTCGAAGAACAGCGGAATGATCATCATTATCAAAACGAATAACGAGAGCGATGACCTAGAGTTACGTCCTACCCCATTTATATTGTTTTAGGGGAACGGAATGGGACTATGCCTTATGGCAGAGAGGTTGAACTTTGCATCCCTCTCATTTCCCATTCTCCTTGAACCAAGTGCAGCGTAATTCTGCTTCGGACCTGGCGTTTCTGCATAAAGTAGTTCGCTCGGGTCTGATGCTAGTAGCTGTTAGCTATTGACCAATCAGGAAAATCCTAATTTCGATCGATCCTAAGTGGAAACGGCCAGGATACTTCCGCTACGTGGTTGTAACATGTCCACTAGGATCATCCAGGACACGTCTTAGCAGTCCATCGGAAAGGATGTCTAGAAAACTCCGCCCGGCACTCCCATGGAATGTTACGGGTTTTGCAATCTAGGTCTTTCCGTGTCTGCCCCGAAGCGGAAGTATCCTGGCCCTTCCCACTTAGGATCGACCTGAATTTGGGTTTTCTTGTTTGGTCATTAGCTAGCAGCAACTAGGGTCGGACCCGAGCGAATTACTTTACGCAGAAACGCCAAGTCCGAAGCGGATTCACGCTGCACTTGGTTCAAGGAGAATGGGAAACGAGAGGGATGCAAGGCTCAACCTCTCTGCCATAAGGCATAGTCCCATTCCGTTCCCCTAAAACAGCGTAAATCGGGTAAGACGTAACTCTAGGTTATCGCTCTCATTATTCGCTTTGGTAATGATGATCATCCCGCTGTTCTCCAAGATTTTTGAGAAAAGTTCCCGGCTAACCGGGACCACCCATCCATAGGACGGACCCATGGTCCATCCTCCGCACTTTCCTCAGTTTGTTTTAGTTATGTAATTACCTAACACATTAATTTGACATATAACAAACAGCTTCTTTGATTAGCCCTGTTAAGCACTGGTTCCTTCACGTAATCTTATCACGTGACATAGAAAAACAATATCAAACAACTTCTTTATTATCATATCATTATTTTATCTTTGAAATACAGAGGGTTCCGCCCGTAGGCTTGTTCATAATCCGCCCGAAGGCTATCAGTGATCCGCTAGGGATCACTATTCCAAGTTTCTGCCCGTAGACTAGTATGCGGGCCTTGAGATCCAATCCCGATCACGTTAGCCTCTTGTGCAGGACCCGGAAGGCGAGGGATTTACGGCCAGAGCCCCCCCTGGCACCCAAGCATCCTCCTGCTCCAAGTAGAGCTCAACGGAAAGACCTCTCGCGGCGGGTTCGGTCCACGTTCCCGGCGCGGTCAACAACCCCCTTGGTTAGGGTCAGGCAGGCAGTCGGGGGTAAGTGAGCTGCCACTCCCTTCAGGCCTTCAACCTGAAGCATTTATATATCTTTCATCCTTTAGTTCCTTGAACAAACAATGCAAACAGTGCTTTCTAAACTGTTACAAGCACAATCAATTCCAGTGGTCGTTTAGTTGGCAAACTGTTAAGGAACGAATCCTTCTCTCCGAATGCATCCAGCATTCGATCCGGAATCAGTTTGCAACTTGGCAAGATTCCTATTGTCTTTGGGTTAGGGTCCTACCCTGTTAACCCATCTTAACCAATGCTTTAGGTTTTGTTAATAGTAAATCCTGGCGGCCATGTCGCTTTAATTTATTGATTAATCATTTGCGTCCGAGCAATTACTTAACTTCCCTTAACTTGGCAAATTTTCCCTAATGAGGGCGATGTAACAGGATGACTAACCATCCCCTTGCAAGTTAAACTTGCGCAAGAACCTGCCAACCTCATTCCAAGGAATGGCAAAACTTTCTTGCGATCAAACCACAAGGCTATGCGACGTTGCAACTTGTTGCACAAGTGTCGCCTCCATTCCAAGAGATCATTTCACCTATTGAATGGTGTTTCCTGGTCACGGAATTATCTTCAGACGAGAAGCAGGATATAGGGTGTCTTCTTTACCCAACCCATCCCTAATTTCATTAGATCGACAACGTTTGGTCCTAGGGTTCCAACTCAATTCGAGTTTCATCATTTTGAACGATTAGTCCTTAGGGTAGGAACCCTAGATTATTGTTTGCATGAGCACCCAATTGACTCAACATTTCGGGAATATGGTTAGGGCCAATGGGCATGAAGGTTTCGACTTAGCGACAATTGGAAAACTTGGCCGATTCCTTAACGTGCTAATACCTAGTTAGTGTTTGGGGTATCTATCGTGTTGACTGAACCATGCCATACGAATCCCTTGCGGCTAGGTGATTTGGGTAATTCACTATGCTTGTCTCGTGACAAGGATGAATCCTTCCCTAGAGATAATAACTAGATCTAAAGAAGAAAAATAGTTTCGACTATCACCATACATGTAAACATGCGACTCACTCTATCTTTCATTGGTAAAGTAAAAATACATGATAAGCTAGATACCAACTTTCTTAGGACCTACTAGTACTTACTTCAAATAATCATGTCTACTACCTTGTTATCTACACTTTAGAATCTCATGCTTTGTTTAAATCCTGCAACCTTTCCCAAATGCAACACTTGGTGAATGAATTTTATGCACGATGAAAGTGCAACATGCAACCCTTTCATAACTACAACGTAGTTAAATGAGATTATTGTAGAGTTAGTGTTGGTATATTTTTTCTTGCAAGCACATGCCACATGCCAATCCATAGATTCATTTTTGATACACCACCATTACTTTTCGGATAACCTCCTACGGGTGTTAACAACTTTTCCCCCATGAACCATTACAATAAAGATTTTTCCTAAATTGCGACATAAGCTTATTCTTTCCATGTCTAGTCAAAAATACACTTAATAACTTCAGCCTTATAATGATAGGCGGTAGGTGCTCTAGGCTCGTCCTTTGAAATGCATGATAAGGCAACATAATACTAAGGTCGTAAGATGGATAGACAACTCACGTTCATCGTATTGAAAATATTAACAACTCCATTTCATGTCATGAGATAATTCTAGTAATCGATCAAATAGACAAATTTTCCTCAATTGCCTTTTATTTCGGCTTGGTAAATTTGAACATGCATAGGTGCTTTCATTTCATAACTTTATTGATGCATGATATGCACGGACCCTTTATCTATATTTTATCGAATGTACTATTAACACTACCCATGAATTAATGATAACGTAGAATGAATTTCCCTATGGAGTTAAGCGTATTTTAAAACATCTCTTCATGTGGAAATATATTTTCGGAATCTGGATTTGTGGATCCGCGGTGATATCCACGTGTAAGTCCGGGGAAGAACCTCCCGCAGGTGCGCCTTGCGTCTTCTTGGGAGCCATTGTAGACGTGATTACGGACTCCACGGATTCCTTCTAGTCTTTGTTCAGGCTCTGCAAGGTTGCGTGTAGGTCGATACCTTTCCTCCTTGCGTAGGAGATGGAGCTACGAGTGTGGGTTTTCAACACCCGGGGTGCAACCTGTGTGCACAAGGCCTAAAGTAGCCTTATCCTTAGAAGGTTGTAAGGAAACTTCTGTGACGTGGGAGGAGAAAAAAAAGAGTAATAATTGGAGTAGAGGTCGAAGACGGAAAAAAGGGGGAAAAGTAATGATTATAGTGATGATGGCGGCCAGTATGGACGACAGCCCAACGCCATAGAGGCGGACGATGGCGCAATAGGCAGCGGAATGGCGATGGCAGCGACAGAATCGTTTGATCCTTCCCCAACACGGCGTGGCAGCGGCATCCGTTTCCTCCTCCCCACGGCGACGAGTTGTCAGAGCCTCCTCCTCCTCAGCACGGCGACTAGTATCCTCCCCCCCTCCTCTGCACGTAGGCGGTTGTTTATATAGGCATGGGGGGGGAAAAGGTGAACTCCACCACGTGGCCACTGCATGGGTTCCCCCCCAACGCCATAGAGGCAGATGATGGCGCAACAGGCAGCGGAATGGCGATGGCAGCGACAGAATCGTCTGATCCTTCCCCAGCACGGCGTGGCAGCGGCATCCATTTCCTCCTCCCCACGGCGACGAGTTGTCAGAGCCTCCTCCTCCTCAGCGCGGCGACTAGTATCCTCCCCCCCTCCTCTGCACGTAGGCGGTTGTTTATATAGGCATGGGGGGGAAGAGGTGAACTCCACCACGTGGCCACTGCATGGGTTCCCCCCCTCCCATGCAGCCCACAACTCATCCTTGACCCATTCCCCCACATTCCCTCTTCTCCAGCCGTGCATTGGCTGGGGAAAAGGGATAAAAATAAAAAAATTTGCCTTGAATATTCAAATTGCCCCTTCCAAGAGGGTGTTTATGTGAGACTTGCGGTTTCGAACTTTCGGGTTTGATTTACCAATGCGGAGGACCCCATTTCTCGCGTGCAGGTCACACATTACACCGCCGATAATTTCAATACGAGAGATAACCTTCGCACAAGGTTTACGTCGTGTGCGGGAAGTCAATATTCACGGGTGGGAATATTACATTCTCTCCCCCTTGGAAGAATCGAGATGACCTCATCTCGAGATAAACTGGGGATATTGAAGATAGAGAGAGCTTTCATCCATCCAGGTAGCATCCTCTTCGGGATAATCTTTCCACTGGACGAGGCATTCTTTCAAGGTTCTAGATCTCAACCGTCTCTCCCTAACATCTAAAATCTTTTCCGGTCTTAGTTCAAGGACTCCTTGACTAGGCATTACAATTTGTTGGTCATCGAGTACATGATTAGGGTTGGGCACATATTTTTTTAAGAGACTAATATGGAATACATTGTGAACTTTTAGGTTATCCGGAAGTTGCAATTTATAAGCATTGGGTCCCAGGCATTTGAGGATTTTATACGGCCCACAATACCTTGGACTTAGCTTCTTGCATTTTCCTAGAGATAAAGAACTCCTTTTAGGGCGTACATGAATGAAGACCATGTCTCCTTCTCTGAAGATCCTCTCTTGGCGCTTCAAATCCGCATATGCCTTTTGTCTATCTTTGGCTGCTTGTATGTCTTGTCTTATTGACCTTATTTGGTCATCCATGTCTTCCAACATTTGTCTTGAAGCTTCAACTCTTAGGGTTGGATCAGAAAAGTTCAGGGGACTTTGACAATCATGACCATACAATGCCTGGAAAGGGGTCATTTGAATGCTCTGCTGGTAAGAAGCATTGTAGGCAAATTCCACTAACGGCAAGTATTGAATCCACCTCTTCGGCTCTCGACAGCAGTAATCCCTAAGCATATCCTCAATGATTTGATTTACTCGCTCTGTTTGTCCATCCGTTTGGGGATGGTAGGCGGTGCTAAAACAGAGTTGAGTTCCAATGGCTTCAAAGATAGCTCTCCAGAAGTGTGAAGTGAAGAGAGTATCTCGATCGCTAATGATCCTTCTAGGTAACCCATGTAGCTTGAATATCTCCTTGATAAACACTCTTGCAATGTCGGAGGCTTTATAGTTTGTCTTTACTGGAATCAGGTGTGCAACCTTAGTAAGCATGTCAACTACAACCATAATGGAGTTGTATCCTCCTTGGACTTGGGGTAAGCCCACCACAAAATCCATACTGATGAATTCCCATTTCATTTGGGGAATGTCAAGTGGTTGCAATTTTCCTGGCATCCTAACATGTTTAGCCTTGATACGTTGGTAAGACAAACATTCAGTGACATATTTGAGAACGTCACCTTTGAGCCTCTCCCAATGGTAGCTCTTCCTAACTGCATTAAGAGTTTTTGCATAGCCAGGATGTCCTGCGAAAGGGGAATCATGAGCTTCCCATAATATCTTCTGCTTAAGTGACTGGCTTGTTGGTATACATAGCCTTGTTCTGTAGTAGACAAGTCCATTATCAATGGAAAATTCCCGATACTTAGCTTGTGACTTCAGATTTTGCTCCTTGGTAGCTATTTCTTTTATCATTGTTTGGTAGGCCGAATCATTGCTTGCTTCCTCTCTAGCTAGTTCCAGTATAGGGTTTCTTGGCATAGATACCTTTGTAGCCAGAGATCTGGCCGTTGATGGATTCTGCAAGATTAGGGAATTTAAGAATGCCTTGCGACTGAGTGCATCGGCAACTACATTCTCTTTCCCTGGTCGATACTTGATTTCAAAATCATATTCCTCCAATACTTCAATCCATCGACGTTGCCTCATGTTGAGCTCGTTCTGGGTAAAAATCCATTTGAGACTCTTATGATCGGTTACCAGAGTAAACCTGTTACCCAACAGGTAATGTCTCCAAAGATTTAGAGCATGGATGACAGCTAATAACTCCAGATCATGCGTGGCATAATTCTTTTCATGACTCTTCAATTTCCTTGAAGATTATGCTACTGGATGACCTTCCTACATAAGTACACACCCCAAGGCAAGAATGCTGGCATCAGTTACTACCTCGAACTCCTTATTGAGGTCAGGAAGTTTCAGAATAGGTGCTGATACCAAACATTGCTTCAATTGGTCGAAGCTATTTTGCTCGGGAGTTGACCATGTAATAGAAGTCTGCTTCTTTAGTAAGTCGGTAAGAGGTGCTGCAATCAAAGCATAGTTTTTGATAAAGACCCTATACCATCCCGTCAAGCCAAGAAAACTACGTATTTCTTTGACGGATACTGGTATTGGCCATTCAAGCACATCTCTGACTTTGGCTGGGTCTACTGATATTCCTTCTGATGATACTATGAATCCTAGATATTCAATCTGACGTTTGAAGAACGTACACTTCTTCATTTTTGCATACAGCTTATGAGACCTCATTGTCTCAAGGACAATCCGAAGTTGAGGTTCATGATCTTCTTCCTGTTTAGAATAGACTAGAGTGTCATCGAAGAAGACAAGCACGAAATCATCAAGATATTGTCTAAAAATATCCTGCTTTAATCTATTGAAGGTGGCAGGTGCATTTGTAAGCCCGAATGACATAACCAAAAATTCAAAGTGCCCATATCTTGTATTGAAGGCCGTTTTTGGAATATCTTCATCCTTGATCCTGATTTGATAGTAGCCTGACCTGAGATCAATTTTGGAGAAGATCTTTGCTCCTTGAAGGCGATCAAGAAGCTCATCTATTCTAGGAATAGGATACTTATTCTTGACTGTTGATTGATTCAACCCACGGTAATCAATACATAGTCGAAGTGTCCCATCTTTCTTTTTCTGGAATAGTACTAGAGCTCCCCATGGTGAGTTGCTAGGCCGGATGTAACCCTGATCTAACAGTTGCTTGAGTTTTTCCTTCAACTCAATAGCTTCTGGTATGGACATTCTATAAGGTCTCTTTGCAATTGGCACAGCTCCAGGCATTAGCCTTATTTCATGATCAACTTCTCTTGGAGGTGGAAGTTCAGTTAATTCCTCAGGGAATACGTCAGCGTATTCCTTTAGCCAAGAGGGTCCCTCATGAAACTCTTGCCTTTGATCTAATTTGTTGAGTTTGATCAGGTAAACAGGTAATCCTTTTCTAAACCCTTTCATGATTCACGATACTTTGGCTAACTGGATTCTTAGCACTCCTGCCTCACCTTGAGTCGTAACAAACTCTTTTTCAGAGTTCCGAAAGGAAACTTGGCCCTTTCCACAGTGGATGTGAGCATCATTAGGCTTAAGCCAATCCATCCCGAGTAGACACTCATGGATACCTAAATTCATGACTCTGAATTTGACTGAGGTTTTCTTTCCTCCTAGATAGAACTCCTCCTTAGCAGTTTGCCTGGTACAAGTTACCTCACGACCGTTTGCCAATTCCACAAGTAGGGTGGGAGCTTCTACTGTGGCTATTCCTAATCTTTTTGCACACGCTGGTGAGATAAAGGAATGTGTACTGCCACAATCAATCAAGGTTTTGAAACCTTTACCTTGATAGTCCGACGGTGTTTGAATCACCGAGAACTGGCGATTCGGCCCCTTCTTGTGTAGAGCGGCATGGACTGTTGCTCTTTCGAGCTCTGCTTCCATAGTTGGGTCTTCCTCTTCTTCTGCTTCACCCCTTTGCCTATTGGTAATGCAGGCAGTTCTTCCTCTTCCACGGGTGGCGGCTCCCTAACCGCGGCCTGCACCTTGACGGTGTCCCTCGCTGAGCTTGGGACATTGCCTTTTGAAGTGACCGAGTTCATTGCAGTGGAAACATCGGAGGTTTCGGCCATTACTGTGAGTAGGAACAAAGTTATTAACGTTATTTGTCCTTGCTTTCTTCCTTTGTCCCTGATTGTGGCCTTGAACTCTCTTAACTTGGGGTCTGAATGCTCCTCTGTTCGGGTCGCTATAAGACCAATTCTTAATACCCCTTGGTTTAGCTTGCACTTCCTGAATTATAGGTGCCGCTCAAATGAGTGCATCCTGAAGATCTGATGGTCGCATAGATTCGAGACGAGTATTTACAGGTGGATTTAAGCCCGCGCAAAATTTGGACACCTGCTGCGTCGTGTCCATTTGTGGCGCATACTTTAAGAGTGAGACAAATTTAGAGTAGTATGCGTCAAGGGTGAGTCCTAACTATTTTAGCTCATAGAACTCATTCATTTTCTGTGTACGATATGCAGGTGGCAAATATCTCCCCTGCACGGCTTGCTTTAACTTCTCCCAGGTAACGGACCCCTCTGAAGTCCCTTGATCCCTGCACCATTGTTTCCACCATAATCTAGCTTCACCGGTGAGTTTTAATTTGGCGAGCATGGCCTGATTGGTAGGTGCGGTACCAGCTGCTTCGAAGTAATCCTCCATAGATTCAATCCAAATTTCGGCATTAGATTGGACGAATCTGCCTTTCCCGTCAAACTTGGGTGGCTTTATCTGCTTGAGGAGGAACTTCTTCTCCTGGATCACATCGGTACTTGATGTAGGGGGCGAATTTGGAACCTGTACCTGGGGTTGTGCCTGGGTAAAAATTTTCTTAACATTATTGTGTGATAATTGGCATTAACTTATCTTTAGTTCAACTATCTCGTAAATCAGGAAGCTACTTAACTTTTCGTAACAACCCTGATGCACAATCGGATATTGATAAAATATGTCCTTATTTATATTTACATGGGCGTAGCCTTATACAACATCTCGTGCGATGATAATCCAATCATTACATTTAGTTTGGGGAGAACAACATTGTATTGGATTTGTCTACAGGAACTGTGTAATAGTAGGGTTTTGGGTCATGAATCTTTAGGAATCGATAAGTCATCGGAAGTTCAGGATATCCTTTCCGCTGGAATCCATATTTCCCATGGCGGCCCAACACCTTAATCCTGTCGGCTGGGATTACACGGGTTACTTCCTCATATACATATGAGTTCAATTCAACCCTCCGACCTTGAATATGCAGAGTCGAATTTACGTGAGCTTCCACAAAAATGAACAGCTTCACGATTTTCAAATCTTCCAACCACTTGATCCTCTTTAGGTTGGTTTGTAGATACGCGAACCGGTGGGCAGCTATGTAGTAGATTCCTGAAGACCCAGTCCATCTTCGTTCTATATATAAAGGTGATGGATTATAAAGCTGCTCCAGGATGTTCATCATTTCAACTCTCTGCCTATAATGCGGAGAATGCATTGCAGTCATAAACATGATCCGGAACACCAGAAACTTGTTCCACGCCTCATAGTTCTGCAAGACAGTATTGTAGATGAGGAAATGTTTGGACAGCAACAATTTCTTTACTTCATTTTATTGAGATCTCACGAAAACAATTCCGTTGTTGGTCGGCTCTGATACCAACTGTAACGTGTCCACTAGGATCATCCAGGACACGTCTTAGCAGTCCATCGGAAAGGATGTCTAGAAAACTCCGCCCGGCACTCCCATGGAATGTTACGGGTTTTGCAATCTAGGTCTTTCCGTGCCTGCCCCGAAGCGGAAGTATCCTGGCCGTTCCCACTTAGGATCGACCTGAATTTGGGTTTTCTTGTTTGGTCATTAGCTAGCAGCAACTAGCGTCGGACCCGAGCGAATTACTTTACGCAGAAACGCCAAGTCCGAAGCGGATTCACGCTGCACTTGGTTCAAGGAGAATGGGAAACGAGAGGGATGCAAGGCTCAACCTCTCTGCCATAAGGCATAGTCCCATTCCGTTCCCCTAAAACAGCATAAATCGGGTAAGACGTAACTCTAGGTTATCGCTCTCATTATTCGCTTTGGTAATGATGATCATCCCGCTGTTCTCCGAGATTTTTGAGAAAAGTTCCCGGCTAACCGGGACCACCCATCCATAGGACGGACCCATGGTCCATCCTCCGCACTTTCCTCGGTTTGTTTTAGTTATGTAATTACCTAACACATTAATTTGACATATAACAAACAGCTTCTTTGATTAGCCCTGTTAAGCACTGGTTCCTTCACGTAATCTTATCACGTGACATAGAAAAACAATATCAAACAACCTCTTTATTATCATATCATTATTTTATCTTTGAAATACAGAGGGTTCCGCCCGTAGGCTTGTTCATAATCTGCCCGAAGGCTATCAGTGATCCGCTAGGGATCACTATTCCAAGTTTCTGCCCGTAGACTAGTGTAATATTCCCACCCGTGAATATTGACGTTCCGCACATGACGTAAACCTTGTGCAAAGGTTATCTCTTGCATTGAAATTATTGGCAGTGTAATGTGTGACCCGCACGAGTGAAATGGGGTCCTCCGCATTGGTAAATCAAAACCGGGAGTTCAAAACCGCAAGTCTCACAAAAACACCCTCTTGGGAGGGGCAATTTGAATAATTCAAGGCAAATTTTTTTATTTTTAACCCTTTTCCTCCAGCCGATGCATGGCTGGAGAAGAGGGAGTGTGGGGAGGATGGGGATATGGAAGTCGTGGCCTGCATGGGAGGGGGGGAACCCATGCAAGGGGGGCCACGTGGTGGAGGCCTTCTCCCGCCCCCCATGCCTATATAAACACCCCCCTAGGAAGGGGTAAAAGGGAGAGCTCGCCGTGCTGCAGGAGGAGGTTGCCGTGCTGCAGGAGGAGGTCGCCGTGCTGACGAAACGCCGCCATAGTCCGCCGCCACGACCGCCAGACCGCCACAGTTAGCCGCCCCGCCTGATCACGACCCCCCCCCCTCGACGTTGCTGCTGATGACCAGAAGCTTCTTAGAAGCTTCTTAAGAAGCTTATAAGGATTAAGGCCATAGGCCTTGATCCTACGCGACTCCGCGGTTTTGAATCCGGTTAGGGAAATACCTATTCCCACGCAAGGAGAAGATAGCGATCCCCTAGCCGTCTCGAAAAGCGAGGGTAAAGGAGTCCGTAACCACGAATACAATGGCTCCCAAGAAGTCACAAGGCGCGACTGCAGGAGGTTCATCTCCGAGCATACAAGTGGATATCTCCCCGAGCCCACAAGTCCAGGTTCTTTCAAGTTTATTTTCGCTTAAAGAAATGATTAGGTGCGCTTAGTTCCATAGGGAAGAATGCATTTTACGCTTATTTTAATGCATGTGGCAGTGGTAAAAAGACATTTGATAAAGTATCTCTTGAAATGTTAGGCAAGGTTGAAGTATGTCATGAATTCGAAACGGGTTGCCCGCCTTAGGAGACTAGCTGCATGATGCTATTTTGGTACATTATCAAAGTAATGAGTCTAAACATATATTACTTAGGCAAAGAAATGGAATTTATAAGTGCATTTTTTCTTCTTAGACATGGTAGGAATAAGTATGTGCCGCATGTTAGGCAACATCCTCCTCGTAATGATTTCATGAGGAAAAGTTAACACCCATAAGATATTATCCGAAAAGAAATAGAAGAGAGTACGGAAATGATATTATGGGCTTGCAAGTGGCATGTAAAATGGAATAAATTATCACTAGCTGTAGTTTTGTATGAACTTCATTGTAGCTAGGAGAACGTTGCGTATTGCATAGTCATCATGCAATAATGTCATTCATTAGGAGCCACATTTAGGAGTCAAAGCATAAGATTCTAAGGTTGTAGGCATGACTATTTGATGTAAGTCCTAGTAGGACCTAGGAAAGTTAGTGTCCAGGTTATCAGGCATTTTTACCTTACCAACGAAGGATAGGGTTATTGTGAACCATGTGATGCGTAGAAGCAGTGAATCGCATGTTTACACGTATTGGTGTAATTGTAACTATTAATCTCCACTAGATCTAGTTTATTACCTTTAGGAAAGGTTCATCCGTGACGCAAGACAAGTATATTGAGCTGACTAAAGTCACCTAAACCACAAGGATTCTTATGGACATGGTTGGGTCGATATGATAGGTATCTCAAGTGCTAACTAGGGTTTATTGCAATAAGAATTGGACCTAGTTTTACACTGGTTGCCAAGTCAAAACCCACAAACCCAAAGATCTTACACACATTCACGAGATGTCGAATCAATTGGATGCTCATGCATAAAATGATCTAAGGTTTTATCCTAAGGATCAATCGTTCAAATGATGAAACTCCGACTGGGTTGGAAATTCCTAGGACCGTGGACCAATATAATTAGGAATGGGTTGGGTAAGAAGACACCCTAAACCCTGCTACTCGCCTGAAGTTAATTCCGTAACCTGAATACGCCATTCAATGGGTGAAATGATCCCGTGGAATAGATACAACACATGTACAAAAAGTTGCAACATCGCATAGACTTGAGATTTGTCCACGAGAGAGTTTTGTCATTTCTTGGAAATGATGTTGGCAAGTTATTGGGCTAAGTTAACCTACAAAAGGATGAGTAATCATCCTGTTACATCACCTTTCCTGGGAAATAGTTGCTAAGGAAAAGGAAAGTTAGGTATTTGCCTGGAAGCAATTGACCAATCAATAGATTGAAGTGACATGGTCGCTGGAATCTACCATAACAAAACCTAAAGTATTGGTAGGGTATGACCCTAACCCAAGAATGATAGGAATCTTGCCAAGTTGCAATTGATTCCGGATCGAATGCGGGTTGCATTCGGGGAAAAGGAGTCACTCCTTAACAGTTTGTCAGCTAAACGACCATTGGAATTGATTGTGCTTGTAACAGTTTAGAAAGCACTATTTGCATTGTTTGCTCAATGAACTAAAGGATGAAAAGATATCTAAATACTTCAGGTTGAAGGCCTGAAGGGAGAGGCAGCTTCAGTTACCCCCGACTGCCTGCCTGACCCTAACCAAGGGGGTTTTTAACCGCGCCGGGAACGTGGACCGAACTCGCCGTGAGAGGTCTCTCCGTTGAGTTCTACTTGGAGCAGGAGGACGCTTGGGTGCCAGAGGGGGCTCTGGCCGTAAATCCCTCGCCTTCCGGGCCCTGCACAAGAGGCTAACGTGACTCGAGATTGGATCTCGAGGCCTGCATACTAGTCTACGGGCAGAAGCTTGGAATAGTGATCCCTGGTGGATTACTGGATAGCCTTCGGGCGGATTATGATCAAGCCTACGGGCGGAACTCCTTGTATTTTAAAGATAAAAGGATAAAATGATAATAAAGAAGTTGTTTGACATTGTTTCCTTTATGTCCTGTGATAAGATTACGTGAAGGAACCAGTGCTTAACAGGGCTAATCAAGGAAGCTGTTTGTTATATGTCAAATTAATGTGGTAGGTAATTACATAACTAAAACAAACCGAGGAAAGTGCGGAGGATGGACCATGGGTCCGTCCTATGGATGGGTGGTCCCGGTTAGCCGGGAACTTTTCTCAAAATCTTCGACGAACAGAAGGATGATCATCGAAACGAATAACGAGAACGACGACCTAGAATTACCTATTACCCGATTCACGCTGTTTTAGTGGAACGGAATGGGACTATGCCTTATGGCAGAGAGGTCGAGCCTTGCATCCCTCTCGTTTCCCATTCTCCTTGAACCACGTGCAGCGTGAATCCGCTTCGGACCTGGCGTTTCTGCGTAAAGTAGTTCGCTCAGGTCTAACGCTAGTTGCTGCTAGCTAATGACCAAACTAGAAAACCTTAATTCCGGTCCATCCTAAGTGGGAAACGGCCAGGATACTTCCGCTACGGGGCAGACACGGGAAGACCTAGATTGCAAAACCCGTAACATTCCATGGGAGTGCCGGGCGGAGTTTTCTAGACATCCTTTCCGATGGACTGCTAAGACGTGTCCTGGATGATCCTAGTGGACACGTTACAGTTGGTATCAGAGCCGACCAACAATGGAATTTTTTTTTCATGAGATTTCATTGATAATGAAGTAAAGAAATTGTTCCTGTCCAAGCATTTTCTCATCTTCAATACTGTCTTGCAGAATTACAAGGCGTGGAACAAGTTTTTGGTGTTCCGGATCATGTTTATGACTACAATGCATTCTCCGCATTATAGGCAGAGAATTGAAATGATGAACATCTTGGAGCAGATTTATAATCCATCACCTCTATATATAGAGCGAAGATGGACTAGGTCTTCAGGAATCTACTACATAGCTGCCCACCGGTTCGCTTATCTACAGACCAACCTGAAGAGGATCAAGTGGTTGGAAGATTTGAAAATCGTGAAGCTGTTCATTTTTGTGGAAGCTCACGTAAATTCGACGTTGCATATTCAAGGTCGGAGAGTTGAATTGAACTCATATGTATATGAGGAAGTAACCCGTGTAATTCCAGCTGATAGGATTAAGGTATTGGGCCGCCATGGGAAGTATGGATTCCAGCGGAAAGGATATCCTGAGCTTCCGATGAATTATCGATTCCTAAAGATTCATGACCCAAAACCCTACTATTACACAGTTCCTATAGACAAATCCAATACAATGTTGTTCTCCCCAAACTAAATGTAATGATTGGATTATCATCACTCGAGATGTTGTATGAGGCTACGCCATACAAATATAAATAAGGATTTCTTTTATCACTATCCGATTGTGCATCAGGGTTGTTGCAAAAAGTTAAGTAGCTTCATGAGTTACGAGATAGCTGAACTAAAGATAAGCTAATGTCAATTATCATATAATAATGTTAAGAAAACTTTTATCCAGGCACAACCCCAGGTACAGGTTCCAAATTCGCCCCCTACATCAAGTACTACTGTGATCCAGGAGAAGAAGTTCCTCCTCAAATAGATAAAGCCACCCGAGTTTGACGGGAGAGGCAGATTCGTCCAGTCGGACGCTGAGATTTGGATTGAATCTATGGAGGACTACTTCGAAGCCGCTGGCACTGCACCTACGAATCAGGCCATGCTCGCCAAATTAAAACTCACCGGTGAAGCCAGACTATGGTGGAAACAATGGTGCAGGGATCAAGGGATTTCAGAGGGGTCCGTTACTTGGGAAAAGTTAAAGCAAGCCGTGCAAGGGAGATATTTGCCACCTGCATATCGTACACAGAAAATGAATGAGTTCTATGAGCTAAAACAGTTAGGACTCACCCTTGATGCATACTACTCTAAATTTGTCTCACTCTTAAAGTATGCGCCACAAATGGACACGACACAGTAGGTGTCCAAATTTTGCACAGGCTTAAATCCACCTATAAATACCCGTCTCGAATCTATGCGTCCATCAGATCTTCAGGATGCACTCATTCGAGCAGCACCTATAATTTAGGAAGTGCAAGCTAAACCAAGGAGTATTAAGAATTGGTCTTATAGCGATCCAAGCAGAGGAGCATTCAGACCCCAGGTTAAGAGAGTTCAAGGCCACAATCAGGGACAAAGGAAGAAAGCAAGGACAAATAATGTCAACAACTTTGTTCCTACTCACGGTAATGGCCGAAACATCCGATGTTTCCACTGCAATGAACTCGGTCATTTCAAAAGGCAATGTCCCAGGCTTAGCGAAGGACACCGTCAAGGTGCAGGCCGCGGTCAGGGAGCCGCCGCCCGTGGAAGGGGAAGAGCTACCTGCATTACCAATAGGCAAAGATGTGAAGCAGAAGAAGGGGAAGACCCGACTATGGAAGCGGAATTCGAAAGAGCAACGGTCCATGCCGCTTTACACAAGAAGGGGCCGAATCGCCAGTTCTCGGCAATTCAAACACCGTCGGACTATCAAGGTAAAGGGTTCAAAACCTTGATTGATTGCGGCAGTACACATTCCTTTATCTCACCAACTGTGCTAAGAGATTAGGAATTGCCACAGTAGAAGCACCTACCCTACTTGTGGAATTGGCAAACGGTCGTGAAGTAACTTGTGCTAGGCAAACTGCTAAGGAGGAGTTCTATCTGGGAGGAAAGAAAACCTCAGTCAAATTCAGAGTCATGAATTTAGGTATCCATGAGTGCCTACTCGGGATGGATTGGCTTAAACCTAATGACGCTCACATCCACTATGGAAAGGGTCAAGTTTCTTTCCGAAACTCTGAAAGAGAGTTTGTTACGACTCAAGGTGAAGCGAGAGTGCCAAGGATCCAGTTAGCCAAAGTATCGCAGATCATAAAAGGGGTTAGGAAAGGATTACCTGTTTACTTGATCAAACTCAACAAGTTAGATCAAAAGCAAGAGTCTCATGAGGGACCCTCTTGGCTAAAAGAATACGCTGACGTATTCCCTGAGGAATTAACTGAACTCCCACCTCCCAGAGAAGTTGATCATGAAATAAGGCTAATACCTGGAGCTGCGCCAATTGCAAAGAGACCTTATAGAATGTCTATTCCAGAAGCTATCGAGTTGAAGGAACAACTCAAGCAACTGTTAGATCAGGGTTACATCCGGCCTAGCAATTCACCATGGGGAGCTCCAGTTCTATTCCAGAAAAAGAAAGATGGGACACTTCGACTATGTATTGATTACCGTGGGTTGAATCAATCAACAGTCAAGAACAAGTATCCTATTCCTAGAATAGATGAGCTTCTCGATCGCCTTCAAGGTGCAAAGATCTTCTCCAAAATTGATCTCAGGTCAGGTTACTATCAAATTAGGATCAAGGATGAGGATATTCCAAAAACAGCCTTCAATACAAGATATGGGCACTTTGAATTTTTGGTTATGTCATTCGGGCTTACAAATGCACCTGCCACCTTCAATAGATTAATGCAGGATATTTTTAGACCATATCTTGATGATTTCGTGCTTGTCTTCTTCGACGACATTTTAGTCTATTCTAAACAGGAAGAAGATCATGAACCTCAACTACGGATTGTTTTGGAGACAATGAGGTCTCATAAGCTATATGCAAAAATGAAGAAGTGTGCATTCTTCAAACGTCAGATTGAATATCTAGGATTCATAGTATCATCAGAAGGAATATCAGTAGACCCAGCCAAAGTCAGAGATGTGCTTGAATGGCCAATACCAGTATCCGTCAAAGAAATACGCAGTTTTCTTGGCTTGACAGGATGGTATAGGATCTTTATCAAAAACTATGCTTTGATTGCAGCACCTCTTACCGACTTACTAAAGAAGCAGACTTCTATTACATGGTCAACTCCCGAGCAAAATAGCTTCGACCAATTGAAGCAATGTTTGGTATCAGCACCTATTCTGAAACTTCCTGACCTCAATAAGGAGTTCGAGGTAGTAACTGATGCCAGCATTCTTGCCTTGGGGTGTGTACTCATGCAGGAAGGTCATCCCGTAGCATATTCTTCAAGGAAATTGAAGAGTCATGAAAAGAATTATGCCACGCATGATCTGGAGTTATTAGCTGTCATCCATGCTCTAAAGCTTTGGAGACACTACCTGTTGGGTAACAAGTTTACTCTAGTAACAGATCATAAGAGTCTCAAATGGATTTTTACCCAGAACGAGCTCAACATGAGGCAACGTCGATGGATCGAAGTATTGGAGGAGTATGATTTTGAAATCAAGTATCGACCGGGGAAAGAGAATGTAGTTGCCGATGCACTCAGTCGCAAGGCATTCCTAAATTCCCTAATCTTGAAGAATCCATCAACGGCCAGATCTCTGGCTACAAAGGTATCTATGCCAAGCAACCCTATACTCGAACTAGCTAGAGAGGAGGCATGCCATGATTTGGCCTACCAAACCATGATAAAAGAAATAGCTACCAAAGAGCAGAATCTGAAGTCACAAGCTAAGTATCAGGAATTTTCCACTGATAATGGACTTGTTTATTACAGAACAAGGTTATGTATACCAACAAGCCAGTCACTTAAGCAAAAGATATTATGGGAAGCTCATGACTCCCCTTTCGCAGGACATCCTGGCTATGCAAAAACTCTTAATGCAGTTAGGAAAAGCTACCATTGGGAGAGGCTCAAAGGTGACGTCCTCAAATATGTCACCGAATGTTTGTCTTGCCAACGTATCAAGGCTGAACATGTCATGATGCCAGGAAAATTGCAACCACTTGACATTCCCCAAATGAAATGGGAATTCATTAGTATGGATTTTGTGGTGGCCTTACCCCAAGTCCAAGGAGGGTACAACTCCATTATGGTTGTAGTTGACATGCTTACTAAGGTTGCACACCTAATTCCAGTAAAGACAAACTATAAAGCCTCCGACATTGCAAGGGTGTTTATCAAAGAGATATTCAAACTACATGGGCTACCTAGAAGGATCGTTAGCGATCGAGACTCTCTCTTCACTTCACACTTCTGGAGAGCTATCTTTGAAGCTATTGGAACTCAGCTCCGTTTTAGCACTGCCTACCATCCCCAAACGGATGGACAAACAGAACGAGTAAATCAAATCATTGAGGATATGCTTAGAGCTTACTGCTGTCAAGAGCCGAAGAGGTGGATTCAATACTTGCCGTTAGTAGAATTTGCTTACAATGCTTCTTACCAGCAGAGCATTCAAATGACGCCTTTTCAGGCATTGTATGGTCATGATTGTCAAAGTCCCCTAAATTTTTCTGATCCTACCCTAAGGGTGGAAGCTTCAAGACAAATGTTGGAGGACATGGATGACCAAATAAAGTCAATAAGACAAGACATACAAGCAGCCAAAGATAGAAAAAAGGCATATGCGGATTTGAAACGCCAAGAGAGGGTCTTCGGAGAAGGAGACATGGTCTTCATTCGTGTACGGCCGAAAAAGAGTTCTCTATCTCTAGGTGAATGCAAGAAGCTAAGTCCAAGGTATTGTGGACTGTATAAAATCCTCAAATGCCTAGGACCCAATGCTTATAAATTGCAACTTCCAGATAACCTAAAAGTTCACAATGTATTCCATATTAGCCTCTTAAAAAAATATGTACCCAACCCAAATTATGTACTTGATGACCAACAAATTGTAATGCCTAGTCAAGGAGTCCTTGAACTAAGACCGGAAAAGATTTTAGATGTCAGGGAGAGACAATTGAGATCTAGAACCTTGAAAGAATGCCTCGTCCAGTGGAAAGATTATCCCGAAGAGGATGCTACCTGGATGGATGAAAACTCTCTCAATCTTCAATATCCCCAGTTTATCTCGAGATGAGGACATCTCGATTCTTCTAAGGGGGAGAGAATGTAATATTCCCACCCGTGAATATTGACGTTCCGCACACGACGTAAACCTTGTGCAAAGGTTATCTCTTGCATTGAAATTATTGGCAGTGTAATGTGTGACCCGCACGCGTGAAATGGGGTCCTCCGCATTGGTAAATCAAAACCGGGAGTTCAAAACCGCAAGTCTCACAAAAACACCCTCTTGGGATAGGGGAGGCACCTTACTCGAGGCTTGGCTCTCCTTGGTGGCGACTCGGCGCGGGGCTGATTCTCGTCACGCTTGGGCATGGTTAAGTGGCTCGGGGCTTCCCCCAGGAAAATATAGGTGGGAAGGTGAGTGACTTGAGTGAAAAAGTGAGGGGGGGGGATTAGTTTCTTCTTGGGTTGAGAGGTGAGGGGGTATTGTGAGGGGCCCGGGGTTTTCTCCCTTGGCTCTTGCGTAAGCACCAAAAACGTCCGTTTTACCTTCAAAAAGGCTCCTTGCACGTTCGGGGGAGTTGGAAAGGCTTGTCTTTTGGCCCGATTTTGAGTTGAGAGCTTGATCTATCATAACACTTGGCAATTTGAATAATTCAAGGCAATTTTTTTTATTTTTAACCCTTTTCCTCCAGCCGATGCATGGCTGGAGAAGAGGGAGTGTGGGGAGGATGGGGATATGGAAGTCGTGGCCTGCATGGGAGGGGGGAACCCATGCAAGGGGGGCCACGTGGTGGAGGCCTTCTCCCCCCCCCCATGCCTATATAAACACCCCCCTAGGAAGGGGTAAAAGGGAGAGCTCGCCGTGCTGCAGGAGGAGGTTGCCGTGCTGTAGGAGGAGGTCGCCGTGCTGCAGGAGGAGGTCGCCGTGCTGACGAAACGCCGCCATAGTCCGCCGCCACGGCCGCCAGACCGCCACAGTTGCCGCCCCGCCAGATCACAACCCCCCCCCCCCCTCGACGTTGCTGCTGATGACCAGAAGCTTCTTAGAAGCTTCTTAAGAAGCTTCTAAGGATTAAGGCCATAGGCCTTGATCCTACGCGACTCCGCGGTTTTGAATCCGGTTAGGAAAATACCTATTCCCACGCAAGGAGAAGATAGCGATCCCCTAGCCGTCTCGAAAAGCGAGGGTAAAGGAGTCCGTAACCACGAATACAATGGCTCCCAAGAAGTCACAAGGCGCGACTGCGGGAGGTTCATCTCCGAGCATACAAGTGGATATCTCCCCGAGCCCACAAGTCCAGGTTCTTTCAAGTTTATTTTCGCTTAAAGAAATGATTAGGTGCGCTTAGTTCCATAGGGAAGAATGCATTTTACGCTTATTTTAATGCATGTGGCAGTGGTAAAAAGACATTTGATAAAGTATCTCTTGAAACATTAGGCAAGGTTGAAGTATGTCATGAATTCGAAACGGGTTGCCCGCCTTAGGAGACTAGCTGCATGATGCTATTTTGGTACATTATCAAAGTAATGAGTCTAAACATATATTACTTAGGCAAAGAAATGGAATTTATAAGTGCATTTTTTCTTCTTAGACATGGTAGGAATAAGTATGTGCCGCATGTTAGGCAACATCCTCCTCGTAATGATTTCATGAGGAAAAGTTAACACCCATAAGATATTATCCGAAAAGAAATAGAAGAGAGTACGGAAATGATCTTATGGGCTTGCAAGTGGCATGTAAAATGGAATAAATTATCACTAGCTGTAGTTTTGTATGAACTTCATTGTAGCTAGGAGAACGTTGCGTATTGCATAGTCATCATGCAATAATGTCATTCATTAGGAGCCGCATTTAGGAGTCAAAGCATAAGATTCTAAGGTTGTAGGCATGACTATTTGATGTAAGTCCTAGTAGGACCTAGGAAAGTTAGTGTCCAGGTTATCAGGCATTTTTACCTTACCAAGGAAGGATAGGGTTATTGTGAACCATGTGATGTGTAGAAGCAGTGAATCGCATGTTTACACGTATTGGTGTAATTGTAACTATTAATCTCCACTAGATCTAGTTTATTACCTTTAGGAAAGGTTCATTCGTGACGCAAGACAAGTATATTGAGTTGACTAAAGTCACCTAAACCACAAGGATTCTTATGGACATGGTTGGGTCGATATGATAGGTATCTCAAGTGCTAACTAGGGTTTAGTGCAATAAGAATTCGACCTAGTTTTACACTGGTTGCCAAGTCAAAACCCGCAAACCCAAAGATCTTACACACATTCACGAGATGTCGAATCAATTGGATGCTCATGCATAAAATGATCTAAGGTTTTATCCTAAGGATCAATCGTTCAAATGATGAAACTCCGACTGGGTTGGAAATTCCTAGGACCGTGGACCAATATAATTAGGAATGGGTTGGGTAAGAAGACACCCTAAACCCTGCTACTCGCCTGAAGTTAATTCCGTAACCTGAATACGCCATTCAATGGGTGAAATGATCCCGTGGAATAGATACAACACATGTACAAAAAGTTGCAACATCGCATAGACTTGAGATTTGTCCACAAGAGAGTTTTATCATTTCTTGGAAATGATGTTGGCAAGTTATTGGGCTAAGTTAACCTACAAAAGGATGAGTAATCATCCTGTTACATCACCTTTCCTGGGAAATAGTTGCTAAGGAAAAGGAAAGTTAGGTATTTGCCTGGAAGCAATTGACCAATCAATAGATTGAAGTGACATGGTCGCTGGAATCTACCATAACAAAACCTAAAGTATTGGTAGGGTATGACCCTAATCCAAGAATGATAGGAATCTTGCCAAGTTGCAATTGATTCCGGATCGAATGCGGGTTGCATTCGGGGAAAAGGAGTCACTCCTTAACAGTTTGTCAGCTAAACGACCATTGGAATTGATTGTGCTTGTAACAGTTTAGAAAGCACTGTTTGCATTGTTTGCTCAATGAACTAAAGGATGAAAAGATATCTAAATACTTCAGGTTGAAGGCCTGAAGGGAGAGGCAGCTTCAGTTACCCCCGACTGCCTGCCTGACCCTAACCAAGGGGGTTGTTAACCGCGCCGGGAACGTGGACCGAACCCGCCGTGAGAGGTCTCTCCGTTGAGTTCTACTTGGAGCAGGAGGACGCTTGGGTGCCAGAGGGGGCTCTGGCTGTAAATCCCTCGCCTTCCGGGCCCTGCACAAGAGGCTAACGTGACTCGGGATTGGATCGCGAGGCCCGCATACTAGTCTACGAGCAGAAGCTTGGAATAGTGATCCCTGGTGGATTACTGGATAGCCTTCGGGCAGATTATGATCAAGCCTACGGGCGGAACTCCTTGTATTTCAAAGATAAAAGGATAAAATGATAATAAAGAAGTTGTTTGACATTGTTTCCTTTATGTCCTGTGATAAGATTACGTGAAGGAACCAGTGCTTAACATGGCTAATCAAGGAAGCTGTTTGTTATATGTCAAATTAATGTGGTAGGTAATTACATAACTAAAACAGACCGAGGAAAGTGCGGAGGATGGACCATGGGTCCGTCCTATGGATGGGTGGTCCCGGTTAGCCGGGAACTTTTCTCAAAATCTTCAACGAACAGAAGGATGATCATCGAAACGAATAACGAGAACGACGACTTAGAATTACCTATTACCCAATTCACGCTGTTTTAGGGGAACGGAATGGGACTATGCCTTATGGCAGAGAGGTCGAGCCTTGCATCCCTCTCGTTTCCCATTCTCCTTGAACCAAGTGCAGCGTGAATCCGCTTCGGACCTGGCGTTTCTGCGTAAAGTAGTTCGCTCAGGTCTAACGCTAGTTGCTGCTAGCTAATGACCAAACTAGAAAACCTTAATTCCGGTCCATCCTAAGTGGGAAACGGCCAGGATACTTCCGCTACGGGGCAGACACGGGAAGACCTAGATTGCAAAACCTGTAACATTCCATGGGAGTGTCGGGCGGAGTTTTCTAGACATCCTTTCCGATGGACTGCTAAGACGTGTCCTGGATGATCCTAGTGGACATGTTACAACTAGTATGCGGGCCTCGAGATCCAATCCCGATCACGTTAGCCTCTTGTGCAGGACCCGGAAGGCGAGGGATTTACGGCCAGAGCCCCCCCTAGCACCCAAGCGTCCTCCTGCTCCAAGTAGAGCTCAACGGAAAGACCTCTCGCGGCGGGTTCGGTCCACGTTCCCGGCGCGGTCAACAACCCCCTTGGTTAGGGTCAGGCATGCAGTCGGGGGTAACTGAGCTGCCACTCCCTTCAGGCCTTCAACCTGAAGCATTTATATATCTTTCATCCTTTAGTTCCTTGAACAAACAATGCAAACAGTGCTTTCTAAACTGTTACAAGCACAATCAATTCCAGTGGTCGTTTAGTTGGAAAATTGTTAAGGAATGAATCCTTCTCTCCGAATGCATCCAGCATTCGATCCGGAATCAGTTGCAACTTGGCAAGATTCCTATTGTCTTTGGGTTAGGGTCGTACCCTGTTAACCCATCTTAACCAATGCTTTAGGTTTTGTTAATAGTAAATCGTGGCGGCCATGTCGCTTTAATTTATTGATTAATCATTTGCGTCCGAGCAATTACTTAACTTCCCTTAACTTGGCAAATTTTCCCTAATGAGGGCGATGTAACAGGATGACTAACCATCCCCTTGCAAGTTAAACTTGCGCAAGAACCTGCCAACCTCATTCCAAGGAATGGCAAAACTTTCTTGCGATCAAACCACAAGGCTATGCAACGTTGCAACTTGTTGCACAAGTGTCGCCTCCATTCCAAGAGATCATTTCACCTATTGAATGGCGTTTCCTGGTCACGGAATTATCTTCAGACGAGAAGCAGGATATAGGGTGTCTTCTTTACCCAACCCATCCCTAATTTCATTAGATCGACAACGTTTGGTCCTAGGGTTCCAACTCAATTCGAGTTTCATCATTTTGAACGATTGGTCCTTAGGGTAGGAACCCTAGATTATTGTTTGCATGAGCACCCAATTGACTCAACATTTCGGGAATATGGTTAGGGCCAATGGGCATGAAGGTTTCGACTTAGCGACAATTGGAAAACTTGGCCGATTCCTTAACGTGCTAATACCTAGTTAGTGTTTGGGGTATCTATCGTGTTGACTGAACCATGCCATACGAATCCCTTGCGGCTAGGTGATTTGGGTAATTCACTATGCTTGTCTCGCAACAAGGATGAATCCTTCCCTAGAGATAATAACTAGATCTAAAGAAGAAAAATAGTTTCGACTGTCACCATACATGTAAACATGCGACTCACTCTATCTTTCATTGGTAAAGTAAAAATACATGATAAGCTAGATACCAACTTTCTTAGGACCTACTAGTACTTACTTCAAATAATCATGTCTACTACCTTGTTATCTACACTTTAGAATCTCATGCTTTGTTTAAATCCTACAACCTTTCCCAAATGCAACACTTGGTGAATGAATTTTATGCACGATGAAAGTGCAACATGCAACCCTTTCATAACTACAACGTAGTTAAATGAGATTATTGTAGAGTTAGTGTTGGTATATTTTTTCTTGCAAGCACATGCCACATGCCAATCCATAGATTCATTTTTGATACACCACCATTACTTTTCGGATAACCTCCTACGGGTGTTAACAACTTTTCCCCCATGAACCATTACAATAAAGATTTTTCCTAAATTGCGACATAAGCTTATTCTTTCCATGTCTAGTCAAAAATACACTTAATAACTTCAGCCTTATAATGATAGGCGGTAGGTGCTCTAGGCTCGTCCTTTGAAATGCATGATAAGGCAACATAATACTAAGGTCGTAAGATGGATAGACAACTCACGTTCATCGTATTGAAAATATTAACAACTCCATTTCATGTCATGAGATAATTCTAGTAATCGATCAAATAGACAAATTTTCCTCAATTGCCTTTTAATTCGGATTGGTAAATTTGAACATGCATAGGTGCTTTCATTTCATAACTTTATAGATGCATGATATGCACGGACCCTTTATCTATATTTTATCGAATGTACTATTAACACTACCCATGAATTAATGATAACGTAGAATGAATTTCCCTATGGAGTTAAGCGTATTTTAAAACATTTCTTCATGTGGAAATATATTTACGGAACCTGGATTTGTGGATCCGCGGTGATATCCACGTGTAAGTCCGGGGAAGAACCTCCTGCAGGTGCGCCTTGCGTCTTCTTGGGAGCCATTGTAGACGTGATTACGGACTCCACGGATTCCTTCTAGTCTTTGTTCAGGCTCTGCAAGGTTGCGTGTAGGTCGATACCTTTCCTCCTTGCGTAGGAGATGGAGCTACGAGTGTGGGTTTTCAACACCCGGGGTGCAACCTGTGTGCACAAGGCCTAAAGTAGCCTTATCCTTAGAAGGTTGTAAGGAAACTTCTGTGACGTGGGAGGAGAAAGAAAAGAGTAATAATTGGAGTAGAGGTCAAAGACGGAAAAAAGGGGGAAAAGTAATGATTATAGTGATGATGGCGGCCAGTATGGACGACAGCCCAACGCCATAGAGGCGGACGATGGTGCAATAGGCAGCGGAATGGCGATGGCAGCGACAGAATCGTCTGATCCTTCCCCAACACGGCGTGGCAGCGGCATCCCTTTCCTCCTCCCCACGGCGACGAGTTGTCAGAGCCTCCTCCTCCTCAGCACGGCGACTAGTATCCTCCCACCCTCCTCTGCACGTAGGCGGTTGTTTATATAGGCATGGGGGGGGAAGAGGTGAACTCCACCATGTGGCCACTGCATGGGTTCCCCCCTCCCATGCAGCCCACAACTCATCCTTGACCCATTCCCCCACATTCCCTCTTCTCCAGCCGTGCATTGGCTGGGGAAAAGGGATAAAAATAAAAAAAATTGCCTTGAATATTCAAATTGCCCCTTCCAAGAGGGTGTTTATGTGAGACTTGCGGTTTCGAACTTTCGGGTTTGATTTACCAATGCGGAGGACCCCATTTCTCGCGTGCAGGTCACACATTACACCGCCGATAATTTCAATACGAGAGATAACCTTCGCACAAGGTTTACGTCGTGTGCAGTAAGTCAATATTCACGGGTGGGAATATTACAGTGGTAGACGCGGGAAGACCTAGATCGCAAAACCGGTAACATTCCATGGGAGTGCCGGGCAGAGTTTTCTAGACATCCTTTCCGATGGACTACTAAGACGTGTCCTGGATGATACTAGCGGACACGTTACATTGGGAATGACATAGAGAATGTGACCATGTATCAACAGATAGTGGGCAACTTGATATACTTGACTTATGTTATGCAATGGGGCTGATTAGTCAGTTCATGTGCAGAAGACTGGCAAACATTTAGATGCAGTCATGAGGATCATGAGATATATAAAGGGTACTACAGATCATGCGTTGTTTTATGCATATGGAAAATCCCTTGACTTGATAGGGTTTATTAATGTTGATTGGGCTGGTTGTGCCTATGACAGGAGGTGAATGAGTGGTTATGCATTTGGATTAGGTAGTAGTATGATCAGTTCGCAAAGTAAGAAACAACCTATTGTTGCATTGTCTAGTACAAAAACTGAGTATAGAGGAGCTACCTTAGCGGCTTGCGAAGCAATTTGGTTGATGAAATTGCTGAAAGACTTGGGAGTACAGCTGGAAAGCAGAGTGAGATTTCATTGTGATAACCTCAATAGTGTTATGTTGGCTAGCAATCATGTCTATCATGCTAAGTCCAAACATATTGAGGTTCACTACCATTTCATCGGAGAAATGGTTCTTATAGGGGAGATTGACTTGATTCATGTGAAGACTGAAGACCAAGTAGAAGATATATTTACCAAGTCTCTTGGTAAAGAAAATTTCATATACTTTAGATAGCTACTTGGAGTTTATCATTTGGTTTGAGCTTGAGGGGGAGTGTTAGAATATCAAGCTCTCATTACTCTTCAGCTAGTCTATCTTTATGTGTGTGACCGATATTAGTTGGATAGAGCTCTACACGTGTGGCATTCAATAAGTTGGTGTAGTCAATGACTTAAGCACACTTAGTCTTGGTTAGTCATACCTATGTGTGTAAGTTTCTTTCAGTGAGTATGATGGAAGAATAATGGAAGAAGAAAAACAATGAGCTGAGGCCCATCTTCTAATCTACTTTGTTTTTCTCCCTCTCTTCCAACAACTTACAATCCATTCGTAGTACAAACTTGATATATCTTATGCCAATCATGGGATTTTAGCCTATCGACCGATTGTATAGATGCGGTGGCCCTATAAGTCACTCATCTTTCTTGTCCGTAGTTACCATGTTTAATTAGAATGCATTATTGTATGGTGGACTGTAATATTTCCCGCATGAAATATTAATGATTTTTGATCCTACACGCCCCGCGCAAGAGCATTTTAAAATAATCTCCCCACGACTAAAAGAACCCTGGGCTAAATGTTTCACCCTCACACGACAATAAACTCTAGCCGCATGGAGCACAAGAGCCGAGGCTTGAATCCCGTAGTTCCACGCAAGAACACCCTTCACGGGAAAAGGAAATTTGATAATGGTTAAAATTGAGGCAAATTTTTTTATTATTTACGCCCTCCCCTTAGCCGATGCATGGCAGGGAGAGGGAGTATGAGTGTAACAAGAGTTATGTGGATAAGGAGCATGGGGAGGGGATCATGCTAGCCCGACACTTGGAGGCTACCTTCCCCCCCCTTAGTCCTATAAGACCACCCCCTCACCATCACCATTGTAATCATCATCCTCACCTCCTTCGTCGTCAACCTCATCCTTTTTCCCAATCATTTCCCCCCTCCTCCACGTAAGCTTCTTTAGAAGCTTAGAAGCTTCTTTGGAAGCTTCTAATCTTAGGCGTCCATAGGCCTGGTTCCCCCGTGCTTCCCCAAGAAATTTAAACCCAAGCCTCCAAGGCCCCTGATATTGCGCAGGAGAGGGAGATCGCGGACTGTGAGTCTTCGGGATGCACGAGTAATCCAAGGGGAGCTGCTGCGAGAAAAAAAATACACTGCATAAATGGCCCCAAAGTTAAAGATGCGAGCGCTCACGCGGGAGCCTTCAACCCAAGTTCACACATGGACAACGCTGCGAGTCCTCATGTCTAGGTTCTGATTGTTTTCTCGCATGAAATGGATGTGTTAAGCACAATGGTTTTTAGGAAAGTTTAAATGCATTTATTCAGTCATTTATGAAGTTAGTGCATGTCATGTATTTGAGATTGCTTGCACTTTCAAGTTGCAATCCTTTTGCATAGGTTAGAAGGTGGATTGGTCTAAATGCATCCTTGATTTGCATTTAGATAATAATATCCTAGTTGTGAGTTGTATGAGTTAATCATTGATGTCCATTAGATGTTGTCCAAGTAGTTGCATGCATGAAAGGGATTTATGTACCTTGCAAGTTGTATGCGATGTTAATTACATCCTAGGCTGGGTTAAGTGATGTAGGACGGATTAAGTCAATAATAGTCTTATGACATTTGTCATGCATGAACTTCTTTTATCGAAGGTTGTATTTAAGGAAGAATGCATTTCATATTAAGGCTTGAATTCAATGCATTGAGCGATGGGTTGTGAGAATAGTTCTTGTTGAAACTCAACGTAGGTTTTATACGAGTTAGCCCTAAACTTGTCGATCATTAGGATTTATGCAAGGAAAAGAAATGGTCCTTGTAAATCTCATAGTTTCTTAGAAGGAAAAAGTCTATGAACTGCATATTTGCATGAAATGTTGTATTTTGAAACTATTTACATCTTTTTAGGATAAAGTATTTGAATCTTTAAGAAGAGATCACCTCTTGTCGCAAAACCATTAGATTGATTAGGTAATTTGCTTGCAAAGGTGTAACTCAAGCTATTATTACCTCAATACGCTAGGTAGAGTTAAGTCGCGTTAAAATTCTGCCTAGTATCGCACTTGGAATGCCAAGTCAAGACATCATATCCCAAAGATCTTGCCCACATTCATAGAATGTTAGGGCTAGCTGAACGCCTAGACAAGAGCGATCTAGGGTTTTTACCCGAAGGATCTATTGGCCTAATACTAGACTTCTGATTGAGTTTAGAAACCCTAGGGCCAAACGTTGTCGATCTAGTAGGGTTAGGGTTGGGCTAGGTCAAGAAGACTCCCAAACCCTTCATCTTGACCAAGGAATACCATGCGAGGGGGGAAATAACCCCATAAGCTAGGTGCGACACCTATACAACAAGTTGCAATGTTGCAGGATGTTGTATTTAAATCACAAAGTAGAATTTCCACTCCTTGGAACAAGGTTGGCGAGTCTAAGTGCAAGTTTAACTTGCAAAAAGGATGAGTGGTCATCCCGCTACATCACCATTCCTTGGGTTGATTTGCCAAGTTAGGGAAGTTACGTATTGCCTAGTAAGAAATTGATCGATCAAGTTAGGGCGACAAGGTCGCCCAGGAAACTATTGACCCTAATATAAGGAGACCTAAGGTGTTTGTTAATTGGGTTAACAGGGTATAAACCCTAACCCAAGGTTAAAATGGTAAGCAAGCAAAAAAACTCTTGGGGATCTTGCCAAGTTGCAATCGATCCCAGATCAAATGCTGGATGCATTCGGAGAGAAAGATTCACACCTTAGCAGTTGGCCAAACAAACGACCACTGCATTGATTGTGTTTGTACAGTTAGGAGCACTATTTGTACTTCTTTGCTCAATACACTAAAGCTGGAAAAATAATTAATGCTTCACATTGAAGGCCTAGAGGGAGAGGCAACATCAATTACCCCTGACTATCTGCCTGACCCTATCCAAGGGGGTTGTTAGCTGCGTCGGGTACATGGACCAAACCCGTCGCGAGAGGTTTCTCCATGGGTGCTACTTGGAGCAGGAGGACGCTTGGGTGCTAGGGGGCTCTAGCCGTAAATCCCTTGCCTCTGAGTCCTGCACAAGAGGATGACGTGACTCAAGATTGGATCTCGAGACCCGCATACTAGTCTACGGGTGGAAACTTGGAATAGCGATCCTTGAGGATTACTAGAATTGCCTTGGGGTGGATTATGAAATTGCCTTCGGGCAGATTTATGGATTAGCATTCGGGCTGGATTATATGATGTATTCCAAAGACTAATAATGTAATATTCCTACTAAAAAATATTACATATATGCGTGAGTCTCATGCAATGACGATGCCGGCATTGAAGACACAGATGGTGCCATCTTTAAATAGTACATGACGTCTCCTGATCTCCATTGGCATAATCGAGACAAAAGTAAAGGAACCCGCTTATCTACATGTAAAACTCCTCTTGGGAGGAGGTCAAAAGCACAATGGATGGATATATGGCAAATTTTTTTATTTTAACCTTCTTTCCCCAAGTCGAAGGCTGTGTTAGAGGAGAGGCAGTAAGCACGGATGACTAAGCGCAGTGCTAGAGGTCGTGGGGGGGATATGGCCGTGCAATAGGCCGCGTGGGGGGGGGGAGCGAGGTCCCCCTCCCTTCACCTATAAAAAACCCCTGTGGGGGGGGGGGAGGGGAGCAAGAAGGAGAGGCATGAAAAAACATGGAAGGCATGAGGAAATAAATATTACGCCACTCTATCTGAGTGGAGGGAAGAGAATAGGCTAATCGTGAGAGAAGGGGAGAGTATTCTGAATCATGAGGGGGATTTGAGTGGTCGTGAGGCTGTTAGAGAAGAGGAAATATGACGCGAGGAAGGACACACCGCCATCGTGAGAGAAGGGAGAGTGGTGGTCGCCATCGATCATGCCGTCAGTGCGCCACCAGCTTTGCATGCCAATACGCCACGGCCTGTCATTGTTGACGCCACCCTCCACAAGATTGCCCTTCCAATCGCCCATGTGGTTTCTCCACGCCCCCCAGAAGCTTCTTAAAAGCTTCTTGGGAAGCTTCTAAGGGCCCCTTATAACGCCCCCCTTCCTGTGGGCTTTCATAAGCCCCTTCCCAAGTGGTTTTTTAACCCCCCCCCCCCCCCCCCCGGATTTAAGCATCCCCTTTCCGTGGGGTTCCACCTAAGTCAATTTAAACCCCCTTCCCATAGATTTTCCCCCCCTTGCATCCCCCATAAGCTCACATTATCCCGGGTTTTAAACCCCCTTCCCGCAGACCCTTTTCCATTGCCCCTACAAAGCGGTTTTTACAAAGTGGGGACTTAAGCACCCTTTCCCCTTTTCATCCTCAGGAATTGAGCACTTTCCCTTGCATTCCCAAAAAAATAAAATCCATTTACCTCCGTTTTAAACCCTTCCCACACAAGTCTCTTAAATCCATTTTATCCCTTTCTGTGAAGGCTATTTTATATCCGGAATTTTTAAGTTCACTTTCCCTTGCATCCCCCAAAAGCCATTTTTGTCGGTTGTAAAGTCCTACCCGTGGTGTCCCTATTAAAAGTCCTTTGCAACCTGGAATTTAAAGGTCTTCCTCATTGCATTCGTCACAAGGACAAATCTCCTTGCCAGGTTTAAGGGCTTTCCCATTGAACCCTCCTAAAGATAACTTCTCGTTCCTCCAAGCTTCAAGGAGGAAGCATATAAGGTCTTCTAAAGCCCGATTCCGAAAGACAATGCAATCAGTTAAGGAAACCGAATCTCAAAGGGAGTTTCGCATGCGAGAGACACGGGCCAAGATCATAAGTCTACGAGGCCAAGGCAAGAAGGTCAAATTCTCAATGGCCCCTAAAAAGGCACAAGGCGCAACCGCAGGAGGATCATCCCCTAACATCCATGTGGACATTTCATCGAATCCACAAGTCTGGGTTTTCTTCCTAATTTTGGTTTACGTCGAAATATTGGAATTGTGCATTGATAATTTATGGAATTAGGGTGCACTTTTGGCTATTTTAAAGGAAATAACCATGAAGGTCGTTTGTATCTTTCAAAGAAACGAATGGAAGAAGGACCTAAGATGTCTATACATTCTTAGCAAGTTGTTTCTATGCATTGCAAAGTAACGAATTTAGATCAACTAATGATCATCTTTACAAAGTAGAAATTATTGTTGTACACTTTGATTATGCATGGAAAGATAAAGATCGCATGTTGCATTATTAGATATCTCTTTCTTTTCAAGGATTCATTAAAGAATATTGCTAACAACCGTAGGAATTTGCAAGGCATGGAAATGATTCTAGGACTGCATGAAGAAGATTAAACTCTAGGCAATTGGCATAAATCTCGTTTCAACTGCGTAGTTGTTAGAAAAGGTTACATGGTTCATTTTAAACATAAAACCCTAAAAGCTTAATCTTGAATGCATGTTTTAGAAGGATCAATGAAAATTATGTCGTAACTTAACATACGCTTTGATCTTAACCTGAAAAGTTAGGGTTTGTAAATCTAGTCATACGTAGGCAATGATTCATGTGATTACGAGAATGGCATCATAATTATCTTCATGAGTAGACAAGTAAATTGGTTTACCCTAAACACCTAAACCGCGAAGGAATTGCTTAGGAATGGTTAAATCGATGCAACATACCCCAAGTGCTAACTAGGGTTTAGCACATTGAGGACGTGACCTAGACGCACTTATTGCCAAGATGAAACTCTCGTATCCCTAAAGATCTGTCCACATTCACGCAATGTAGGGACAATAGGACATATTTGCAAGAAACGATGTAGGGTTTCTACCCTAAGGATCGCTCGCTAAAGAGATGAAACTTGGATTGAGTTGGAACCCTAGGACCGATGATGTCGGCCTAGTGCAATCAGAAACAGATTGGATATGAAGACATCCTAACCTTGTTTCCTATCTAATCATGATTCTATGATTAGAAGACGTCGTTTGATGGGTAAATTAGTTCCACGGATTAGATGCGACGCTTGTGCAACAAGTTGTAGAGTCGCATGATCTTGTGGTTTGACCACAAGAAAATGGCCAATTCCTCGGAATAAGATTGGCAGATTCTTGCGCAAGATTATCTTGCAAGAGGATGAGTAGTCGCCTTGATATAGTACCTTTCTTGGGAAAAGTAACCAAGACAAGGGGATTAGATATTTGCTTGGAAGCAAAGGACCAATCAATAATTTGGAGCAATATATTTTCTCTTAATAGAACTTAAGGTATTGGTTAAGTTGGGTTAATAGGGTACGGCCGTAACCCAAGGTCATAAGGTTTAACAAACAAACTCTTGGGGATCTTGCCAAGTCGCAATTGATCCCAGATCGAGTGCTGGATGCTTTCGGAAAGAAGGATTCACTCCTTAGCAGTTGGCCAAATAATGACCACTAGAAATGATTGTGCTTGTAACACTTTAACAAGCATTGTTTGCTTTGTTTGCTCAAGGAATTAAAGGATAAAAAGATATCTAATGCTTCAGGTTGAACGCCTAAAAGGAGAGGCAGCCTCAGTTACCCCCGACTGTTTGCCTGACCCTAACCAAGGGGGTTGTTAACGGCACTGGGAAGGCGGACCGAACCCGCCGCGAGAGGTCTCTCCGCTGAGTACTACTTGGACCAGGAGGACGCTTGGGTGCCAGGGGGGGCTCTGGCAGTAATTCCCTTGCCTTCCGGGCCCTGCACAAGAGGCCAACGTGACTCGGGATTGGATCTCGAGGCCCGCATACTAGTCTACGGGTGGAATCTTGGATTAGTAATCCCTGTGGATTGCTCGATAGCCTTCGGGCGGATTATGGATAAGCCTACGGGCTGGACTTTATAAATGTATTCCAAAGATAAATATGATAATATGTTGAAAAAGAACTTGTTTGACACTAACCCAAGAATGATAGGAATCTTGCCAAGTTGCAATTGATTCCGGATCGAATGCGGGTTGCATTCGGGGAAAAGGAGTCACTCCTTAACAGTTTGTCAGCTAAACGACCATTGGAATTCATTGTGTTTGTAACAGTTTAGAAAGCACTGTTTGCATTGTTTGCTCAATGAACTAAAGGATGAAAAGATATCTAAATACTTCAGGTTGAAGGCCTGAAGGGAGAGGCAGCTTCAGTTACCCCCGACTGCCTGCCTGACCCTAACCAAGGGGGTTGTTAACTGCGCCGGGAACGTGGACCGAACTCGCCGTGAGAGGTCTCTCCGTTGAGTTCTACTTGGAGCAGGAGGACGCTTGGGTGCCAGAGGGGGCTCTGGCCGTAAATCCCTCGCCTTCCGGGCCCTGCACAAGAGGCTAACGTGACTCGGGATTGGATCTCGAGGCCTGCATACTAGTCTACGGGCAGAAGCTTGGAATAGTGATCCCTGGTGGATTACTGGATAGCCTTCGGGCGGATTATGATCAAGCCTACGGGCGGAACTCCTTGTATTTCAAAGATAAAAGGATAAAATGATAATAAAGAAGTTGTTTGACATTGTTTCCTTTATGTCCTGTGATAAGATTACGTGAAGGAACCAGTGCTTAACAGGGCTAATCAAGGAAGCTGTTTGTTATATGTCAAATTAATGTGGTAGGTAATTACATAACTAAAACAAACCGAGGAAAGTGCGGAGGATGGACCATGGGTCCGTCCTATGGATGGGTGGTCCCGGTTAGCCGGGAACTTTTTTCAAAATCTTCGACGAACAGAAGGATGATCATCGAAACAAATAACGAGAACGACGACTTAGAATTACCTATTACCCGATTCACGCTGTTTTAGGGGAACGGAATGGGACTATGCCTTATGGCAGAGAGGTCGAGCCTTGCATCCCTCTCGTTTCCCATTCTCCTTGAACCAAGTGCAGCGTGAATCCGCTTCGGACTTGGCGTTTCTGCGTAAAGTAGGCTAGTTGCTGCTAGCTAATGACCAAACTAGAAAACCTTAATTCCGGTCCATCCTAAGTGGGAAACGGCCAGGATACTTCCGCTACGGGGCAGACACGGGAAGACCTAGATTGCAAAACCCGTAACATTCCATGGGAGTGCCGGGCGGAGTTTTCTAGACATCCTTTCCGATGGACTGCTAAGACGTGTCCTGGATGATCCTAGTGGACACGTTACAGTTGGTATCAGAGCCGACCAACAATGGAATTTTTTTTTCATGAGATTTCATTGATAATGAAGTAAAGAAATTGTTCCTGTCCAAGCATTTCCTCATCTTCAATACTGTCTTGCAGAATTACAAGGCGTGGAACAAGTTTTTGGTGTTCCGGATCATGTTTATGACTACAATGCATTCTCCGCATTATAGGCAGAGAATTGAAATGATGAACATCTTGGAGCAGATTTATAATCCATCACCTCTATATATAGAGCGAAGATGGACTAGGTCTTCAGGAATCTACTACATAGCTGCCCACCGGTTCGCTTATCTACAGACCAACCTGAAGAGGATCAAGTGGTTGGAAGATTTGAAAATCGTGAAGCTGTTCATTTTTGTGGAAGCTCACGTAAATTCGACGTTGCATATTCAAGGTCGGAGAGTTGAATTGAACTCATATGTATATGAGGAAGTAACCCGTGTAATTCCAGCTGATAGGATTAAGGTATTGGGCCGCCATGGGAAGTATGGATTCCAGCGGAAAGGATATCCTGAGCTTCCGATGAATTATCGATTCCTAAAGATTCATGACCCAAAACCCTACTATTACACAGTTCCTATAGACAAATCCAATACAATGTTGTTCTCCCCAAACTAAATGTAATGATTGGATTATCATCACTCGAGATGTTGTATGAGGCTACGCCATACAAATATAAATAAGGATTTCTTTTATCACTATCCGATTGTGCATCAGGGTTGTTGCAAAAAGTTAAGTAGCTTCATGAGTTACGAGATAGCTGAACTAAAGATAAGCTAATGTCAATTATCATATAATAATGTTAAGAAAAATTTTATCCAGGCACAACCCCAGGTACAGGTTCCAAATTCGCCCCCTACATCAAGTACTACTGTGATCCAGGAGAAGAAGTTCCTCCTCAAATAGATAAAGCCACCCGAGTTTGACGGGAGAGGCAGATTCGTCCAGTCGGACGCTGAGATTTGGATTGAATCTATGGAGGACTACTTCGAAGCCGCTGGCACTGCACCTACGAATCAGGCCATGCTCGCCAAATTAAAACTCACCGGTGAAGCCAGACTATGGTGGAAACAATGGTGCAGGGATCAAGGGATTTCAGAGGGATCCGTTACTTGGGAAAAGTTAAAGCAAGCCGTGCAAGGGAGATATTTGCCACCTGCATATCGTACACAGAAAATGAATGAGTTCTATGAGCTAAAACAGTTAGGACTCACCCTTGATGCATACTACTCTAAATTTGTCTCACTCTTAAAGTATGCGCCACAAATGGACACGACACAGTAGGTGTCCAAATTTTGCACAGGCTTAAATCCACCTATAAATACCCGTCTCGAATCTATGCGTCCATCAGATCTTCAGGATGCACTCATTCGAGCAGCACCTATAATTTAGGAAGTGCAAGCTAAACCAAGGAGTATTAAGAATTGGTCTTATAGCGATCCAAGCAGAGGAGCATTCAGACCCCAGGTTAAGAGAGTTCAAGGCCACAATCAGGGACAAAGGAAGAAAGCAAGGACAAATAATGTCAACAACTTTGTTCCTACTCACGGTAATGGCCGAAACATCCGATGTTTCCACTGCAATGAACTCGGTCATTTCAAAAGGCAATGTCCCAGGCTTAGCAAAGGACACCGTCAAGGTGCAGGCCGCGGTCAGGGAGCCGCCGCCCGTGGAAGGGGAAGAGCTACCTGCATTACCAATAGGCAAAGATGTGAAGCAGAAGAAGGGGAAGACCCGACTATGGAAGCGGAATTCGAAAGAGCAACGGTCCATGCCGCTTTACACAAGAAGGGGCCGAATCGCCAGTTCTCGGTAATTCAAACACCGTCGGACTATCAAGGTAAAGGGTTCAAAACCTTGATTGATTGCGGCAGTACACATTCCTTTATCTCACCAACTGTGCTAAGAGATTAGGAATTGCCACAGTAGAAGCACCTACCCTACTTGTGGAATTGGCAAACGGTCGTGAAGTAACTTGTGCTAGGCAAACTACTAAGGAGGAGTTCTATCTGGGAGGAAAGAAAACCTCAGTCAAATTCAGAGTCATGAATTTAGGTATCCATGAGTGCCTACTCGGGATGGATTGGCTTAAACCTAATGACGCTCACATCCACTATGGAAAGGGTCAAGTTTCTTTCCGAAACTCTGAAAGAGAGTTTGTTACGACTCAAGGTGAAGCGGGAGTGCCAAGGATCCAGTTAGCCAAAGTATCGCAGATCATAAAAGGGGTTAGGAAAGGATTACCTGTTTACTTGATCAAACTCAACAAGTTAGATCAAAAGCAAGAGTCTCATGAGGGACCCTCTTGGCTAAAAGAATACGCTGACGTATTCCCTGAGGAATTAACTGAACTCCCACCTCCCAGAGAAGTTGATCATGAAATAAGGCTAATACCTGGAGCTGCGCCAATTGCAAAGAGACCTTATAGAATGTCTATTCCAGAAGCTATCGAGTTGAAGGAACAACTCAAGCAACTGTTAGATCAGGGTTACATCCGGCCTAGCAATTCACCATGGGGAGCTCCAGTTCTATTCCAGAAAAAGAAAGATGGGACACTTCGACTATGTATTGATTACCGTGGGTTGAATCAATCAACAGTCAAGAACAAGTATCCTATTCCTAGAATAGATGAGCTTCTCGATCGCCTTCAAGGTGCAAAGATCTTCTCCAAAATTGATCTCAGGTCAGGTTACTATCAAATTAGGATCAAGGATGAGGATATTCCAAAAACAGCCTTCAATACAAGATATGGGCACTTTGAATTTTTGGTTATGTCATTCGGGCTTACAAATGCACCTGCCACCTTCAATAGATTAATGCAGGATATTTTTAGACCATATCTTGATGATTTCGTGCTTGTCTTCTTCGACGACATTTTAGTCTATTCTAAACAGGAAGAAGATCATGAACCTCAACTACGGATTGTTTTGGAGACAATGAGGTCTCATAAGCTATATGCAAAAATGAAGAAGTGTGCATTCTTCAAACGTCAGATTGAATATCTAGGATTCATAGTATCATCAGAAGGAATATCAGTAGACCCAGCCAAAGTCAGAGATGTGCTTGAATGGCCAATACCAGTATCCGTCAAAGAAATACGCAGTTTTCTTGGCTTGACAGGATGGTATAGGATCTTTATCAAAAACTATGCTTTGATTGCAGCACCTCTTACCGACTTACTAAAGAAGCAGACTTCTATTACATGGTCAACTCCCGAGCAAAATAGCTTCGACCAATTGAAGCAATGTTTGGTATCAGCACCTATTCTGAAACTTCCTAACCTCAATAAGGAGTTCGAGGTAGTAACTGATGCCAGCATTCTTGCCTTGGGGTGTGTACTCATGCAGGAAGGTCATCCCGTAGCATATTCTTCAAGGAAATTGAAGAGTCATGAAAAGAATTATGCCACGCATGATCTGGAGTTATTAGCTGTCATCCATGCTCTAAAGCTTTGGAGACACTACCTGTTGGGTAACAAGTTTACTCTAGTAACAGATCATAAGAGTCTCAAATGGATTTTTACCCAGAACGAGCTCAACATGAGGCAACGTCGATGGATCGAAGTATTGGAGGAGTATGATTTTGAAATCAAGTATCGACCGGGGAAAGAGAATGTAGTTGCCGATGCACTCAGTCGCAAGGCATTCCTAAATTCCCTAATCTTGAAGAATCCATCAACGGCCAGATCTCTGGCTACAAAGGTATCTATGCCAAGCAACCCTATACTCGAACTAGCTAGAGAGGAGGCATGCCATGATTTGGCCTACCAAACCATGATAAAAGAAATAGCTACCAAAGAGCAGAATCTGAAGTCACAAGCTAAGTATCAGGAATTTTCCACTGATAATGGACTTGTTTATTACAGAACAAGGTTATGTATACCAACAAGCCAGTCACTTAAGCAAAAGATATTATGGGAAGCTCATGACTCCCCTTTCGCAGGACATCCTGGCTATGCAAAAACTCTTAATGCAGTTAGGAAAAGCTACCATTGGGAGAGGCTCAAAGGTGACGTCCTCAAATATGTCACCGAATGTTTGTCTTGCCAACGTATCAAGGCTGAACATGTCATGATGCCAGGAAAATTGCAACCACTTGACATTCCCCAAATGAAATGGGAATTCATTAGTATGGATTTTGTGGTGGCCTTACCCCAAGTCCAAGGAGGGTACAACTCCATTATGGTTGTAGTTGACATGCTTACTAAGGTTGCACACCTAATTCCAGTAAAGACAAACTATAAAGCCTCCGACATTGCAAGGGTGTTTATCAAAGAGATATTCAAACTACATGGGCTACCTAGAAGGATCGTTAGCGATCGAGACTCTCTCTTCACTTCACACTTCTGGAGAGCTATCTTTGAAGCTATTGGAACTCAGCTCCGTTTTAGCACTGCCTACCATCCCCAAACGGATGGACAAACAGAACGAGTAAATCAAATCATTGAGGATATGCTTAGAGCTTACTGCTGTCAAGAGCCGAAGAGGTGGATTCAATACTTGCCGTTAGTAGAATTTGCTTACAATGCTTCTTACCAGCAGAGCATTCAAATGACGCCTTTTCAGGCATTGTATGGTCATGATTGTCAAAGTCCCCTAAATTTTTCTGATCCTACCCTAAGGGTGGAAGCTTCAAGACAAATGTTGGAGGACATGGATGACCAAATAAAGTCAATAAGACAAGACATACAAGCAGCCAAAGATAGAAAAAAGGCATATGCGGATTTGAAACGCCAAGAGAGGGTCTTCGGAGAAGGAGACATGGTCTTCATTCGTGTACGGCCGAAAAAGAGTTCTCTATCTCTAGGTGAATGCAAGAAGCTAAGTCCAAGGTATTGTGGACTGTATAAAATCCTCAAATGCCTAGGACCCAATGCTTATAAATTGCAACTTCCAGATAACCTAAAAGTTCACAATGTATTCCATATTAGCCTCTTAAAAAAATATGTACCCAACCCAAATTATGTACTTGATGACCAACAAATTGTAATGCCTAGTCAAGGAGTCCTTGAACTAAGACCGGAAAAGATTTTAGATGTCAGGGAGAGACAATTGAGATCTAGAACCTTGAAAGAATGCCTCGTCCAGTGGAAAGATTATCCCGAAGAGGATGCTACCTGGATGGATGAAAACTCTCTCAATCTTCAATATCCCCAGTTTATCTCGAGATGAGGACATCTCGATTCTTCTAAGGGGGAGAGAATGTAATATTCCCACCCGTGAATATTGACGTTCCGCACACGACGTAAACCTTGTGCAAAGGTTATCTCTTGCATTGAAATTATTGGCAGTGTAATGTGTGACCCGCACGCGTGAAATGGGGTCCTCCGCATTGGTAAATCAAAACCGGGAGTTCAAAACCGCAAGTCTCACAAAAACACCCTCTTGGGATAGGGGAGGCACCTTACTCGAGGCTTGGCTCTCCTTGGTGGCGACTCGGCGCGGGGCTGATTCTCGTCACGCTTGGGCATGGTTAAGTGGCTCGGGGCTTCCCCCAGGAAAATATAGGTGGGAAGGTGAGTGACTTGAGTGAAAAAGTGAGGGGGGGGGATTAGTTTCTTCTTGGGTTGAGAGGTGAGGGGGTATTGTGAGGGGCCCGGGGTTTTCTCCCTTGGCTCTTGCGTAAGCACCAAAAACGTCCGTTTTACCTTCAAAAAGGCTCCTTGCACGTTCGGGGGAGTTGGAAAGGCTTGTCTTTTGGCCCGATTTTGAGTTGAGAGCTTGATCTATCATAACACTTGGCAATTTGAATAATTCAAGGCAATTTTTTTTATTTTTAACCCTTTTCCTCCAGCCGATGCATGGCTGGAGAAGAGGGAGTGTGGGGAGGATGGGGATATGGAAGTCGTGGCCTGCATGGGAGGGGGGAACCCATGCAAGGGGGGCCACGTGGTGGAGGCCTTCTCCCCCCCCCCATGCCTATATAAACACCCCCCTAGGAAGGGGTAAAAGGGAGAGCTCGCCGTGCTGCAGGAGGAGGTTGCCGTGCTGTAGGAGGAGGTCGCCGTGCTGCAGGAGGAGGTCGCCGTGCTGACGAAACGCCGCCATAGTCCGCCGCCACGGCCGCCAGACCGCCACAGTTGCCGCCCCGCCAGATCACAACCCCCCCCCCCCTCGACGTTGCTGCTGATGACCAGAAGCTTCTTAGAAGCTTCTTAAGAAGCTTCTAAGGATTAAGGCCATAGGCCTTGATCCTACGCGACTCCGCGGTTTTGAATCCGGTTAGGAAAATACCTATTCCCACGCAAGGAGAAGATAGCGATCCCCTAGCCGTCTCGAAAAGCGAGGGTAAAGGAGTCCGTAACCACGAATACAATGGCTCCCAAGAAGTCACAAGGCGCGACTGCGGGAGGTTCATCTCCGAGCATACAAGTGGATATCTCCCCGAGCCCACAAGTCCAGGTTCTTTCAAGTTTATTTTCGCTTAAAGAAATGATTAGGTGCGCTTAGTTCCATAGGGAAGAATGCATTTTACGCTTATTTTAATGCATGTGGCAGTGGTAAAAAGACATTTGATAAAGTATCTCTTGAAACATTAGGCAAGGTTGAAGTATGTCATGAATTCGAAACGGGTTGCCCGCCTTAGGAGACTAGCTGCATGATGCTATTTTGGTACATTATCAAAGTAATGAGTCTAAACATATATTACTTAGGCAAAGAAATGGAATTTATAAGTGCATTTTTTCTTCTTAGACATGGTAGGAATAAGTATGTGCCGCATGTTAGGCAACATCCTCCTCGTAATGATTTCATGAGGAAAAGTTAACACCCATAAGATATTATCCGAAAAGAAATAGAAGAGAGTACGGAAATGATCTTATGGGCTTGCAAGTGGCATGTAAAATGGAATAAATTATCACTAGCTGTAGTTTTGTATGAACTTCATTGTAGCTAGGAGAACGTTGCGTATTGCATAGTCATCATGCAATAATGTCATTCATTAGGAGCCGCATTTAGGAGTCAAAGCATAAGATTCTAAGGTTGTAGGCATGACTATTTGATGTAAGTCCTAGTAGGACCTAGGAAAGTTAGTGTCCAGGTTATCAGGCATTTTTACCTTACCAAGGAAGGATAGGGTTATTGTGAACCATGTGATGTGTAGAAGCAGTGAATCGCATGTTTACACGTATTGGTGTAATTGTAACTATTAATCTCCACTAGATCTAGTTTATTACCTTTAGGAAAGGTTCATTCGTGACGCAAGACAAGTATATTGAGTTGACTAAAGTCACCTAAACCACAAGGATTCTTATGGACATGGTTGGGTCGATATGATAGGTATCTCAAGTGCTAACTAGGGTTTAGTGCAATAAGAATTCGACCTAGTTTTACACTGGTTGCCAAGTCAAAACCCGCAAACCCAAAGATCTTACACACATTCACGAGATGTCGAATCAATTGGATGCTCATGCATAAAATGATCTAAGGTTTTATCCTAAGGATCAATCGTTCAAATGATGAAACTCCGACTGGGTTGGAAATTCCTAGGACCGTGGACCAATATAATTAGGAATGGGTTGGGTAAGAAGACACCCTAAACCCTGCTACTCGCCTGAAGTTAATTCCGTAACCTGAATACGCCATTCAATGGGTGAAATGATCCCGTGGAATAGATACAACACATGTACAAAAAGTTGCAACATCGCATAGACTTGAGATTTGTCCACAAGAGAGTTTTATCATTTCTTGGAAATGATGTTGGCAAGTTATTGGGCTAAGTTAACCTACAAAAGGATGAGTAATCATCCTGTTACATCACCTTTCCTGGGAAATAGTTGCTAAGGAAAAGGAAAGTTAGGTATTTGCCTGGAAGCAATTGACCAATCAATAGATTGAAGTGACATGGTCGCTGGAATCTACCATAACAAAACCTAAAGTATTGGTAGGGTATGACCCTAACCCAAGAATGATAGGAATCTTGCCAAGTTGCAATTGATTCCGGATCGAATGCGGGTTGCATTCGGGGAAAAGGAGTCACTCCTTAACAGTTTGTCAGCTAAACGACCATTGGAATTCATTGTGCTTGTAACAGTTTAGAAAGCACTGTTTGCATTGTTTGCTCAATGAACTAAAGGATGAAAAGATATCTAAATACTTCAGGTTGAAGGCCTGAAGGGAGAGGCAGCTTCAGTTACCCCCGACTGCCTGCCTGACCCTAACCAAGGGGGTTGTTAACCGCGCCGGGAACGTGGACCGAACCCGCCGTGAGAGGTCTCTCCGTTGAGTTCTACTTGGAGCAGGAGGACGCTTGGGTGCCAGAGGGGGCTCTGGCCGTAAATCCCTCGCCTTCCGGGCCCTGCACAAGAGGCTAACGTGACTCGGGATTGGATCGCGAGGCCCGCATACTAGTCTACGAGCAGAAGCTTGGAATAGTGATCCCTGGTGGATTACTGGATAGCCTTCGGGCGGATTATGATCAAGCCTACGGGCGGAACTCCTTGTATTTCAAAGATAAAAGGATAAAATGATAATAAAGAAGTTGTTTGACATTGTTTCCTTTATGTCCTGTGATAAGATTACGTGAAGGAACCAGTGCTTAACATGGCTAATCAAGGAAGCTGTTTGTTATATGTCAAATTAATGTGGTAGGTAATTACATAACTAAAACAGACCGAGGAAAGTGCGGAGGATGGACCATGGGTCCGTCCTATGGATGGGTGGTCCCGGTTAGCCGGGAACTTTTCTCAAAATCTTCGACGAACAGAAGGATGATCATCGAAACGAATAACGAGAACGACGACTTAGAATTACCTATTACCCAATTCACGCTATTTTAGGGGAACGGAATGGGACTATGCCTTATGGCAGAGAGGTCGAGCCTTGCATCCCTCTCGTTTCCCATTCTCCTTGAACCAAGTGCAGCGTGAATCCGCTTCGGACCTGGCGTTTCTGCGTAAAGTAGTTCGCTCAGGTCTAACGCTAGTTGCTGCTAGCTAATGACCAAACTAGAAAACCTTAATTCCGGTCCATCCTAAGTGGGAAACGGCCAGGATACTTCCGCTACGGGGCAGACACGGGAAGACCTAGATTGCAAAACCCGTAACATTCCATGGGAGTGCCGGGCGGAGTTTTCTAGACATCCTTTCCGATGGACTGCTAAGACGTGTCCTGGATGATCCTAGTGGACATGTTACAACTAGTATGCGGGCCTCGAGATCCAATCCCGATCACGTTAGCCTCTTGTGTAGGACCCGGAAGGCGAGGGATTTACGGCCAGAGCCCCCCTGGCACCCAAGCGTCCTCCTGCTCCAAGTAGAGCTCAACGGAAAGACCTCTCGCGGCGGGTTCGGTCCACGTTCCCGGCGCGGTCAACAACCCCCTTGGTTAGGGTCAGGTAGGCAGTCGGGGGTAACTGAGCTGCCACTCCCTTCAGGCCTTCAACCTGAAGCATTTATATATCTTTCATCCTTTAGTTCCTTGAACAAACAATGCAAACAGTGCTTTCTAAACTGTTACAAGCACAATCAATTCCAGTGGTCGTTTAGTTGGAAAATTGTTAAGGAATGAATCCTTCTCTCCGAATGCATCCAGCATTCGATCCGGAATCAGTTGCAACTTGGCAAGATTCCTATTGTCTTTGGGTTAGGGTCGTACCCTGTTAACCCATCTTAACCAATGCTTTAGGTTTTGTTAATAGTAAATCCTGGCGGCCATGTCGCTTTAATTTATTGATTAATCATTTGCGTCCGAGCAATTACTTAACTTCCCTTAACTTGGCAAATTTTCCCTAATGAGGGCGATGTAACAGGATGACTAACCATCCCCTTGCAAGTTAAACTTGCGCAAGAACCTGCCAACCTCATTCCAAGGAATGGCAAAACTTTCTTGCGATCAAACCACAAGGCTATGCGACGTTGCAACTTGTTGCACAAGTGTCGCCTCCATTCCAAGAGATCATTTCACCTATTGAATGGCGTTTCCTGGTCACGGAATTATCTTCAGACGAGAAGCAGGATATAGGGTGTCTTCTTTACCCAACCCATCCCTAATTTCATTAGATCGACAACGTTTGGTCCTAGGGTTCCAACTCAATTCGAGTTTCATCATTTTGAACGATTGGTCCTTAGGGTAGGAACCCTAGATTATTGTTTGCATGAGCACCCAATTGACTCAACATTTCGGGAATATGGTTAGGGCCAATGGGCATGAAGGTTTCGACTTAGCGACAATTGGAAAACTTGGCCGATTCCTTAACGTGCTAATACCTAGTTAGTGTTTGGGGTATCTATCGTGTTGACTGAACCATGCCATACGAATCCCTTGCGGCTAGGTGATTTGGGTAATTCACTATGCTTGTCTCGCAACAAGGATGAATCCTTCCCTAGAGATAATAACTAGATCTAAAGAAGAAAAATAGTTTCGACTGTCACCATACATGTAAACATGCGACTCACTCTATCTTTCATTGGTAAAGTAAAAATACATGATAAGCTAGATACCAACTTTCTTAGGACCTACTAGTACTTACTTCAAATAATCATGTCTACTACCTTGTTATCTACACTTTAGAATCTCATGCTTTGTTTAAATCCTACAACCTTTCCCAAATGCAACACTTGGTGAATGAATTTTATGCACGATGAAAGTGCAACATGCAACCCTTTCATAACTACAACGTAGTTAAATGAGATTATTGTAGAGTTAGTGTTGGTATATTTTTTCTTGCAAGCACATGCCACATGTCAATCCATAGATTCATTTTTGATACACCACCATTACTTTTCGGATAACCTCCTACGGGTGTTAACAACTTTTCCCCCATGAACCATTACAATAAAGATTTTTCCTAAATTGCGACATAAGCTTATTCTTTCCATGTCTAGTCAAAAATACACTTAATAACTTCAGCCTTATAATGATAGGCGGTAGGTGCTCTAGGCTCGTCCTTTGAAATGCATGATAAGGCAACATAATACTAAGGTCGTAAGATGGATAGACAACTCACGTTCATCGTATTGAAAATATTAACAACTCCATTTCATGTCATGAGATAATTCTAGTAATCGATCAAATAGACAAATTTTCCTCAATTGCCTTTTAATTCGGATTGGTAAATTTGAACATGCATAGGTGCTTTCATTTCATAACTTTATAGATGCATGATATGCACGGACCCTTTATCTATATTTTATCGAATGTACTATTAACACTACCCATGAATTAATGATAACGTAGAATGAATTTCCCTATGGAGTTAAGCGTATTTTAAAACATTTCTTCATGTGGAAATATATTTACGGAACCTGGATTTGTGGATCCGCGGTGATATCCACGTGTAAGTCCGGGGAAGAACCTCCTGCAGGTGCGCCTTGCGTCTTCTTGGGAGCCATTGTAGACGTGATTACGGACTCCACGGATTCCTTCTAGTCTTTGTTCAGGCTCTGCAAGGTTGCGTGTAGGTCGATACCTTTCCTCCTTGCGTAGGAGATGGAGCTACGAGTGTGGGTTTTCAACACCCGGGGTGCAACCTGTGTGCACAAGGCCTAAAGTAGCCTTATCCTTAGAAGGTTGTAAGGAAACTTCTGTGACGTGGGAGGAGAAAGAAAAGAGTAATAATTGGAGTAGAGGTCAAAGACGGAAAAAAGGGGGAAAAGTAATGATTATAGTGATGATGGCGGCCAGTATGGACGACAGCCCAACGCCATAGAGGCGGACGATGGTGCAACAGGCAGCGGAATGGCGATGGCAGCGACAGAATCGTCTGATCCTTCCCCAACACGGCGTGGCAGCGGCATCCCTTTCCTCCTCCCCACGGCGACGAGTTGTCAGAGCCTCCTCCTCCTCAGCACGGCGACTAGTATCCTCCCACCCTCCTCTGCACGTAGGCGGTTGTTTATATAGGCATGGGGGGGGAAGAGGTGAACTCCACCACGTGGCCACTGCATGGGTTCCCCCCTCCCATGCAGCCCACAACTCATCCTTGACCCATTCCCCCACATTCCCTCTTCTCCAGCCGTGCATTGGCTGGGGAAAAGGGATAAAAATAAAAAAAATTGCCTTGAATATTCAAATTGCCCCTTCCAAGAGGGTGTTTATGTGAGACTTGCGGTTTCGAACTTTCGGGTTTGATTTACCAATGCGGAGGACCCCATTTCTCGCGTGCAGGTCACACATTACACCGCCGATAATTTCAATACGAGAGATAACCTTCGCACAAGGTTTACGTCGTGTGCGGTAAGTCAATATTCACGGGTGGGAATATTACAGTGGTAGACGCGGGAAGACCTAGATCGCAAAACCGGTAACATTCCATGGGAGTGCAGGGCAGAGTTTTCTAGACATCCTTTCCGATGGACTACTAAGACGTGTCCTGGATGATACTAGCGGACACGTTACATTGGGAATGACATAGAGAATGTGACCATGTATCAACAGATAGTGGGCAACTTGATATACTTGACTTATGTTATGCAATGGGGCTGATTAGTCAGTTCATGTGCAGAAGACTGGCAAACATTTAGATGCAGTCATGAGGATCATGAGATATATAAAGGGTACTACAGATCATGCGTTGTTTTATGCATATGGAAAATCCCTTGACTTGATAGGGTTTATTAATGTTGATTGGGCTGGTTGTGCCTATGACAGGAGGTGAATGAGTGGTTATGCATTTGGATTAGGCAGTAGTATGATCAGTTCGCAAAGTAAGAAACAACCTATTGTTGCATTGTCTAGTACAAAAACTGAGTATAGAGGAGCTACCTTAGCGGCTTGCGAAGCAATTTGGTTGATGAAATTGCTGAAAGACTTGGGAGTACAGCTGGAAAGCAGAGTGAGATTTCATTGTGATAACCTCAATAGTGTTATGTTGGCTAGCAATCATGTCTATCATGCTAAGTCCAAACATATTGAGGTTCACTACCATTTCATCGGAGAAATGGTTCTTATAGGGGAGATTGACTTGATTCATGTGAAGACTGAAGACCAAGTAGAAGATATATTTACCAAGTCTCTTGGTAAAGAAAATTTCATATACTTTAGATAGCTACTTGGAGTTTATCATTTGGTTTGAGCTTGAGGGGGAGTGTTAGAATATCAAGCTCTCATTACTCTTCAGCTAGTCTATCTTTATGTGTGTGACCGATATTAGTTGGGTAGAGCTCTACACGTGTGGCATTCAATAAGTTGGTGTAGTCAATGACTTAAGCACACTTAGTCTTGGTTAGTCATACCTATGTGTGTAAGTTTCTTTCAGTGAGTATGATGGAAGAATAATGGAAGAAGAAAAACAATGAGCTGAGGCCCATCTTCTAATCTACTTTGTTTTTCTCCCTCTCTTCCAACAACTTACAATCCATTCGTAGTACAAACTTGATATATCTTATGCCAATCATGGGATTTTAGCCTATCGACCGATTGTATAGATGCGGTGGCCCTATAAGTCACTCATCTTTCTTGTCCGTAGTTACCATGTTTAATTAGAATGCATTATTGTATGGTGGACTGTAATATTTCCCGCATGAAATATTAATGATTTTTGATCCTACACGCCCCGCGCAAGAGCATTTTAAAATAATCTCCCCACGACTAAAAGAACCCTGGGCTAAATGTTTCACCCTCACACGACAATAAACTCTAGCCGCATGGAGCACAAGAGCCGAGGCTTGAATCCCGTAGTTCCACGCAAGAACACCCTTCACGGGAAAAGGAAATTTGATAATGGTTAAAATTGAGGCAAATTTTTTTATTATTTACGCCCTCCCCTTAGCCGATGCATGGCAGGGAGAGGGAGTATGAGTGTAACAAGAGTTATGTGGATAAGGAGCATGGGGAGGGGATCATGCTAGCCCGACACTTGGAGGCTACCTTCCCCCCCCTTAGTCCTATAAGACCACCCCCTCACCATCACCATTGTAATCATCATCCTCACCTCCTTCGTCGTCAACCTCATCCTTTTTCCCAATCATTTCCCCCCTCCTCCACGTAAGCTTCTTTAGAAGCTTAGAAGCTTCTTTGGAAGCTTCTAATCTTAGGCGTCCATAGGCCTGGTTCCCCCGTGCTTCCCCAAGAAATTTAAACCCAAGCCTCCAAGGCCCCTGATATTGCGCAGGAGAGGGAGATCGCGGACTGTGAGTCTTCGGGATGCACGAGTAATCCAAGGGGAGCTGCTGCGAGAAAAAAAATACACTGCATAAATGGCCCCAAAGTTAAAGATGCGAGCGCTCACGCGGGAGCCTTCAACCCAAGTTCACACATGGACAACGCTGCGAGTCCTCATGTCTAGGTTCTGATTGTTTTCTCGCATGAAATGGATGTGTTAAGCACAATGGTTTTTAGGAAAGTTTAAATGCATTTATTCAGTCATTTATGAAGTTAGTGCATGTCATGTATTTGAGATTGCTTGCACTTTCAAGTTGCAATCCTTTTGCATAGGTTAGAAGGTGGATTGGTCTAAATGCATCCTTGATTTGCATTTAGATAATAATATCCTAGTTGTGAGTTGTATGAGTTAATCATTGATGTCCATTAGATGTTGTCCAAGTAGTTGCATGCATGAAAGGGATTTATGTACCTTGCAAGTTGTATGCGATGTTAATTACATCCTAGGCTGGGTTAAGTGATGTAGGACGGATTAAGTCAATAATAGTCTTATGACATTTGTCATGCATGAACTTCTTTTATCGAAGGTTGTATTTAAGGAAGAATGCATTTCATATTAAGGCTTGAATTCAATGCATTGAGCGATGGGTTGTGAGAATAGTTCTTGTTGAAACTCAACGTAGGTTTTATACGAGTTAGCCCTAAACTTGTCGATCATTAGGATTTATGCAAGGAAAAGAAATGGTCCTTGTAAATCTCATAGTTTCTTAGAAGGAAAAAGTCTATGAACTGCATATTTGCATGAAATGTTGTATTTTGAAACTATTTACATCTTTTTAGGATAAAGTATTTGAATCTTTAAGAAGAGATCACCTCTTGTCGCAAAACCATTAGATTGATTAGGTAATTTGCTTGCAAAGGTGTAACTCAAGCTATTATTACCTCAATACGCTAGGTAGAGTTAAGTCGCGTTAAAATTCTGCCTAGTATCGCACTTGGAATGCCAAGTCAAGACATCATATCCCAAAGATCTTGCCCACATTCATAGAATGTTAGGGCTAGCTGAACGCCTAGACAAGAGCGATCTAGGGTTTTTACCCGAAGGATCTATTGGCCTAATACTAGACTTCTGATTGAGTTTAGAAACCCTAGGGCCAAACGTTGTCGATCTAGTAGGGTTAGGGTTGGGCTAGGTCAAGAAGACTCCCAAACCCTTCATCTTGACCAAGGAATACCATGCGAGGGGGGAAATAACCCCATAAGCTAGGTGCGACACCTATACAACAAGTTGCAATGTTGCAGGATGTTGTATTTAAATCACAAAGTAGAATTTCCACTCCTTGGAACAAGGTTGGCGAGTCTAAGTGCAAGTTTAACTTGCAAAAAGGATGAGTGGTCATCCCGCTACATCACCATTCCTTGGGTTGATTTGCCAAGTTAGGGAAGTTACGTATTGCCTAGTAAGAAATTGATCGATCAAGTTAGGGCGACAAGGTCGCCCAGGAAACTATTGACCCTAATATAAGGAGACCTAAGGTGTTTGTTAATTGGGTTAACAGGGTATAAACCCTAACCCAAGGTTAAAATGGTAAGCAAGCAAAAAAACTCTTGGGGATCTTGCCAAGTTGCAATCGATCCCAGATCAAATGCTGGATGCATTCGGAGAGAAAGATTCACACCTTAGCAGTTGGCCAAACAAACGACCACTGCATTGATTGTGTTTGTACAGTTAGGAGCACTATTTGTACTTCTTTGCTCAATACACTAAAGCTGGAAAAATAATTAATGCTTCACATTGAAGGCCTAGAGGGAGAGGCAACATCAATTACCCCTGACTATCTGCCTGACCCTATCCAAGGGGGTTGTTAGCTGCGTCGGGTACATGGACCAAACCCGTCGCGAGAGGTTTCTCCATGGGTGCTACTTGGAGCAGGAGGACGCTTGGGTGCTAGGGGGCTCTAGCCGTAAATCCCTTGCCTCTGAGTCCTGCACAAGAGGATGACGTGACTCAAGATTGGATCTCGAGACCCGCATACTAGTCTACGGGTGGAAACTTGGAATAGCGATCCTTGAGGATTACTAGAATTGCCTTGGGGTGGATTATGAAATTGCCTTCGGGCAGATTTATGGATTAGCATTCGGGCTGGATTATATGATGTATTCCAAAGACTAATAATGTAATATTCCTACTAAAAAATATTACATATATGCGTGAGTCTCATGCAATGACGATGCCGGCATTGAAGACACAGATGGTGCCATCTTTAAATAGTACATGACGTCTCCTGATCTCCATTGGCATAATCGAGACAAAAGTAAAGGAACCCGCTTATCTACATGTAAAACTCCTCTTGGGAGGAGGTCAAAAGCACAATGGATGGATATATGGCAAATTTTTTTATTTTAACCTTCTTTCCCCAAGTCGAAGGCTGTGTTAGAGGAGAGGCAGTAAGCACGGATGACTAAGCGCAGTGCTAGAGGTGGTGGGGGGGATATGGCCGTGCAATAGGCCGCGTGGGGGGGGGGAGCGAGGTCCCCCTCCCTTCACCTATAAAAAACCCCTGTGGGGGGGGGGGGGGGAGCAAGAAGGAGAGGCATGAAAAGACATGGAAGGCATGAGGAAATAAATATTACGCCACTCTATCTGAGTGGAGGGAAGAGAATAGGCTAATCGTGAGAGAAGGGGAGAGTATTCTGAATCATGAGGGGGATTTGAGTGGTCGTGAGGCTGTTAGAGAAGAGGAAATATGACGCGAGGAAGGACACACCGCCATCGTGAGAGAAGGGAGAGTGGTGGTCGCCATCGATCATGCCGTCAGTGCGCCACCAGCTTTGCATGCCAATACGCCACGGCCTGTCATTGTTGACGCCACCCTCCACAAGATTGCCCTTCCAATCGCCCATGTGGTTTCTCCACGCCCCCCAGAAGCTTCTTAAAAGCTTCTTGGGAAGCTTCTAAGGGCCCCTTATAACGCCCCCCTTCCTGTGGGCTTTCATAAGCCCCTTCCCAAGTGGTTTTTTAACCCCCCCCCCCCCCCCCCCCGGATTTAAGCATCCCCTTTCCGTGGGGTTCCACCTAAGTCAATTTAAACCCCCTTCCCATAGATTTTCCCCCCCTTGCATCCCCCATAAGCTCACATTATCCCGGGTTTTAAACCCCCTTCCCGCAGACCCTTTTCCATTGCCCCTACAAAGCGGTTTTTACAAAGTGGGGACTTAAGCACCCTTTCCCCTTTTCATCCTCAGGAATTGAGCACTTTCCCTTGCATTCCCAAAAAAATAAAATCCATTTACCTCCGTTTTAAACCCTTCCCACACAAGTCTCTTAAATCCATTTTATCCCTTTCTGTGAAGGCTATTTTATATCCGGAATTTTTAAGTTCACTTTCCCTTGCATCCCCCAAAAGCCATTTTTGTCGGTTGTAAAGTCCTACCCGTGGTGTCCCTATTAAAAGTCCTTTGCAACCTGGAATTTAAAGGTCTTCCTCATTGCATTCGTCACAAGGACAAATCTCCTTGCCAGGTTTAAGGGCTTTCCCATTGAACCCTCCTAAAGATAACTTCTCGTTCCTCCAAGCTTCAAGGAGGAAGCATATAAGGTCTTCTAAAGCCCGATTCCGAAAGACAATGCAATCAGTTAAGGAAACCGAATCTCAAAGGGAGTTTCGCATGCGAGAGACACGGGCCAAGATCATAAGTCTACGAGGCCAAGGCAAGAAGGTCAAATTCTCAATGGCCCCTAAAAAGGCACAAGGCGCAACCGCAGGAGGATCATCCCCTAACATCCATGTGGACATTTCATCGAATCCACAAGTCTGGGTTTTCTTCCTAATTTTGGTTTACGTCGAAATATTGGAATTGTGCATTGATAATTTATGGAATTAGGGTGCACTTTTGGCTATTTTAAAGGAAATAACCATGAAGGTCGTTTGTATCTTTCAAAGAAACGAATGGAAGAAGGACCTAAGATGTCTATACATTCTTAGCAAGTTGTTTCTATGCATTGCAAAGTAACGAATTTAGATCAACTAATGATCATCTTTACAAAGTAGAAATTATTGTTGTACACTTTGATTATGCATGGAAATATAAAGATCGCATGTTGCATTATTAGATATCTCTTTCTTTTCAAGGATTCATTAAAGAATATTGCTAACAACCGTAGGAATTTGCAAGGCATGGAAATGATTCTAGGACTGCATGAAGAAGATTAAACTCTAGGCAATTGGCATAAATCTCGTTTCAACTGCGTAGTTGTTAGAAAAGGTTACATGGTTCATTTTAAACATAAAACCCTAAAAGCTTAATCTTGAATGCATGTTTTAGAAGGATCAATGAAAATTATGTCGTAACTTAACATACGCTTTGATCTTAACCTGAAAAGTTAGGGTTTGTAAATCTAGTCATACGTAGGCAATGATTCATGTGATTACGAGAATGGCATCATAATTATCTTCATGAGTAGACAAGTAAATTGGTTTACCCTAAACACCTAAACCGCGAAGGAATTGCTTAGGAATGGTTAAATCGATGCAACATACCCCAAGTGCTAACTAGGGTTTAGCACATTGAGGACGTGACCTAGACGCACTTATTGCCAAGATGAAACTCTCGTATCCCTAAAGATCTGTCCACATTCACGCAATGTAGGGACAATAGGACATATTTGCAAGAAACGATGTAGGGTTTCTACCCTAAGGATCGCTCGCTAAAGAGATGAAACTTGGATTGAGTTGGAACCCTAGGACCGATGATGTCGGCCTAGTGCAATCAGAAACGGATTGGATATGAAGACATCCTAACCTTGTTTCCTATCTAATCATGATTCTATGATTAGAAGACGTCGTTTGATGGGTAAATTAGTTCCACGGATTAGATGCGACGCTTGTGCAACAAGTTGTAGAGTCGCATGATCTTGTGGTTTGACCACAAGAAAATGGCCAATTCCTCGGAATAAGATTGGCAGATTCTTGCGCAAGATTATCTTGCAAGAGGATGAGTAGTCGCCTTGATATAGTACCTTTCTTGGGAAAAGTAACCAAGACAAGGGGATTAGATATTTGCTTGGAAGCAAAGGACCAATCAATAATTTGGAGCAATATATTTTCTCTTAATAGAACTTAAGGTATTGGTTAAGTTGGGTTAATAGGGTACGGCCGTAACCCAAGGTCATAAGGTTTAACAAACAAACTCTTGGGGATCTTGCCAAGTCGCAATTGATCCCAGATCGAGTGCTGGATGCTTTCGGAAAGAAGGATTCACTCCTTAGCAGTTGGCCAAATAATGACCACTAGAAATGATTGTGCTTGTAACACTTTAACAAGCATTGTTTGCTTTGTTTGCTCAAGGAATTAAAGGATAAAAAGATATCTAATGCTTCAGGTTGAACGCCTAAAAGGAGAGGCAGCCTCAGTTACCCCCGACTGTTTGCCTGACCCTAACCAAGGGGGTTGTTAACGGCACTGGGAAGGCGGACCGAACCCGCCGCGAGAGGTCTCTCCGCTGAGTACTACTTGGACCAGGAGGACGCTTGGGTGCCAGGGGGGGCTCTGGCAGTAATTCCCTTGCCTTCCGGGCCCTGCACAAGAGGCCAACGTGACTCGGGATTGGATCTCGAGGCCCGCATACTAGTCTACGGGTGGAATCTTGGATTAGTAATCCCTGTGGATTGCTCGATAGCCTTCGGGCGGATTATGGATAAGCCTACGGGCTGGACTTTATAAATGTATTCCAAAGATAAATATGATAATATGTTGAAAAAGAACTTGTTTGACACTAACCCAAGAATGATAGGAATCTTGCCAAGTTGCAATTGATTCCGGATCGAATGCGGGTTGCATTCGGGGAAAAGGAGTCACTCCTTAACAGTTTGTCAGCTAAACGACCATTGGAATTCATTGTGTTTGTAACAGTTTAGAAAGCACTGTTTGCATTGTTTGCTCAATGAACTAAAGGATGAAAAGATATCTAAATACTTCAGGTTGAAGGCCTGAAGGGAGAGGCAGCTTCAGTTACCCCCGACTGCCTGCCTGACCCTAACCAAGGGGGTTGTTAACTGCGCCGGGAACGTGGACCGAACTCGCCGTGAGAGGTCTCTCCGTTGAGTTCTACTTGGAGCAGGAGGACGCTTGGGTGCCAGAGGGGGCTCTGGCCGTAAATCCCTCGCCTTCCGGGCCCTGCACAAGAGGCTAACGTGACTCGGGATTGGATCTCGAGGCCTGCATACTAGTCTACGGGCAGAAGCTTGGAATAGTGATCCCTGGTGGATTACTGGATAGCCTTCGGGCGGATTATGATCAAGCCTACGGGCGGAACTCCTTGTATTTCAAAGATAAAAGGATAAAATGATAATAAAGAAGTTGTTTGACATTGTTTCCTTTATGTCCTGTGATAAGATTACGTGAAGGAACCAGTGCTTAACAGGGCTAATCAAGGAAGCTGTTTGTTATATGTCAAATTAATGTGGTAGGTAATTACATAACTAAAACAAACCGAGGAAAGTGCGGAGGATGGACCATGGGTCCGTCCTATGGATGGGTGGTCCCGGTTAGCCGGGAACTTTTTTCAAAATCTTCGACGAACAGAAGGATGATCATCGAAACAAATAACGAGAACGACGACTTAGAATTACCTATTACCCGATTCACGCTGTTTTAGGGGAACGGAATGGGACTATGCCTTATGGCAGAGAGGTCGAGCCTTGCATCCCTCTCGTTTCCCATTCTCCTTGAACCAAGTGCAGCGTGAATCCGCTTCGGACTTGGCGTTTCTGCGTAAAGTAGGCTAGTTGCTGCTAGCTAATGACCAAACTAGAAAACCTTAATTCCGGTCCATCCTAAGTGGGAAACGGCCAGGATACTTCCGCTACGGGGCAGACACGGGAAGACCTAGATTGCAAAACCCGTAACATTCCATGGGAGTGCCGGGCGGAGTTTTCTAGACATCCTTTCCGATGGACTGCTAAGACGTGTCCTGGATGATCCTAGTGGACACGTTACAGTTGGTATCAGAGCCGACCAACAATGGAATTTTTTTTTCATGAGATTTCATTGATAATGAAGTAAAGAAATTGTTCCTGTCCAAGCATTTCCTCATCTTCAATACTGTCTTGCAGAATTACAAGGCGTGGAACAAGTTTTTGGTGTTCCGGATCATGTTTATGACTACAATGCATTCTCCGCATTATAGGCAGAGAATTGAAATGATGAACATCTTGGAGCAGATTTATAATCCATCACCTCTATATATAGAGCGAAGATGGACTAGGTCTTCAGGAATCTACTACATAGCTGCCCACTGGTTCGCTTATCTACAGACCAACCTGAAGAGGATCAAGTGGTTGGAAGATTTGAAAATCGTGAAGCTGTTCATTTTTGTGGAAGCTCACGTAAATTCGACGTTGCATATTCAAGGTCGGAGAGTTGAATTGAACTCATATGTATATGAGGAAGTAACCCGTGTAATTCCAGCTGATAGGATTAAGGTATTGGGCCGCCATGGGAAGTATGGATTCCAGCGGAAAGGATATCCTGAGCTTCCGATGAATTATCGATTCCTAAAGATTCATGACCCAAAACCCTACTATTACACAGTTCCTATAGACAAATCCAATACAATGTTGTTCTCCCCAAACTAAATGTAATGATTGGATTATCATCACTCGAGATGTTGTATGAGGCTACGCCATACAAATATAAATAAGGATTTCTTTTATCACTATCCGATTGTGCATCAGGGTTGTTGCAAAAAGTTAAGTAGCTTCATGAGTTACGAGATAGCTGAACTAAAGATAAGCTAATGTCAATTATCATATAATAATGTTAAGAAAAATTTTATCCAGGCACAACCCCAGGTACAGGTTCCAAATTCGCCCCCTACATCAAGTACTACTGTGATCCAGGAGAAGAAGTTCCTCCTCAAATAGATAAAGCCACCCGAGTTTGACGGGAGAGGCAGATTCGTCCAGTCGGACGCTGAGATTTGGATTGAATCTATGGAGGACTACTTCGAAGCCGCTGGCACTGCACCTACGAATCAGGCCATGCTCGCCAAATTAAAACTCACCGGTGAAGCCAGACTATGGTGGAAACAATGGTGCAGGGATCAAGGGATTTCAGAGGGGTCCGTTACTTGGGAAAAGTTAAAGCAAGCCGTGCAAGGGAGATATTTGCCACCTGCATATCGTACACAGAAAATGAATGAGTTCTATGAGCTAAAACAGTTAGGACTCACCCTTGATGCATACTACTCTAAATTTGTCTCACTCTTAAAGTATGCGCCACAAATGGACACGACACAGTAGGTGTCCAAATTTTGCACAGGCTTAAATCCACCTATAAATACCCGTCTCGAATCTATGCGTCCATCAGATCTTCAGGATGCACTCATTCGAGCAGCACCTATAATTTAGGAAGTGCAAGCTAAACCAAGGAGTATTAAGAATTGGTCTTATAGCGATCCAAGCAGAGGAGCATTCAGACCCCAGGTTAAGAGAGTTCAAGGCCACAATCAGGGACAAAGGAAGAAAGCAAGGACAAATAATGTCAACAACTTTGTTCCTACTCACGGTAATGGCCGAAACATCCGATGTTTCCACTGCAATGAACTCGGTCATTTCAAAAGGCAATGTCCCAGGCTTAGCGAAGGACACCGTCAAGGTGCAGGCCGCGGTCAGGGAGCCGCCGCCCGTGGAAGGGGAAGAGCTACCTGCATTACCAATAGGCAAAGATGTGAAGCAGAAGAAGGGGAAGACCCGACTATGGAAGCGGAATTCGAAAGAGCAACGGTCCATGCCGCTTTACACAAGAAGGGGCCGAATCGCCAGTTCTCGGTAATTCAAACACCGTCGGACTATCAAGGTAAAGGGTTCAAAACCTTGATTGATTGCGGCAGTACACATTCCTTTATCTCACCAACTGTGCTAAGAGATTAGGAATTGCCACAGTAGAAGCACCTACCCTACTTGTGGAATTGGCAAACGGTCGTGAAGTAACTTGTGCTAGGCAAACTACTAAGGAGGAGTTCTATCTGGGAGGAAAGAAAACCTCAGTCAAATTCAGAGTCATGAATTTAGGTATCCATGAGTGCCTACTCGGGATGGATTGGCTTAAACCTAATGACGCTCACATCCACTATGGAAAGGGTCAAGTTTCTTTCCGAAACTCTGAAAGAGAGTTTGTTACGACTCAAGGTGAAGCGGGAGTGCCAAGGATCCAGTTAGCCAAAGTATCGCAGATCATAAAAGGGGTTAGGAAAGGATTACCTGTTTACTTGATCAAACTCAACAAGTTAGATCAAAAGCAAGAGTCTCATGAGGGACCCTCTTGGCTAAAAGAATACGCTGACGTATTCCCTGAGGAATTAACTGAACTCCCACCTCCCAGAGAAGTTGATCATGAAATAAGGCTAATACCTGGAGCTGCGCCAATTGCAAAGAGACCTTATAGAATGTCTATTCCAGAAGCTATCGAGTTGAAGGAACAACTCAAGCAACTGTTAGATCAGGGTTACATCCGGCCTAGCAATTCACCATGGGGAGCTCCAGTTCTATTCCAGAAAAAGAAAGATGGGACACTTCGACTATGTATTGATTACCGTGGGTTGAATCAATCAACAGTCAAGAACAAGTATCCTATTCCTAGAATAGATGAGCTTCTCGATCGCCTTCAAGGTGCAAAGATCTTCTCCAAAATTGATCTCAGGTCAGGTTACTATCAAATTAGGATCAAGGATGAGGATATTCCAAAAACAGCCTTCAATACAAGATATGGGCACTTTGAATTTTTGGTTATGTCATTCGGGCTTACAAATGCACCTGCCACCTTCAATAGATTAATGCAGGATATTTTTAGACCATATCTTGATGATTTCGTGCTTGTCTTCTTCGACGACATTTTAGTCTATTCTAAACAGGAAGAAGATCATGAACCTCAACTACGGATTGTTTTGGAGACAATGAGGTCTCATAAGCTATATGCAAAAATGAAGAAGTGTGCATTCTTCAAACGTCAGATTGAATATCTAGGATTCATAGTATCATCAGAAGGAATATCAGTAGACCCAGCCAAAGTCAGAGATGTGCTTGAATGGCCAATACCAGTATCCGTCAAAGAAATACGCAGTTTTCTTGGCTTGACAGGATGGTATAGGATCTTTATCAAAAACTATGCTTTGATTGCAGCACCTCTTACCGACTTACTAAAGAAGCAGACTTCTATTACATGGTCAACTCCCGAGCAAAATAGCTTCGACCAATTGAAGCAATGTTTGGTATCAGCACCTATTCTGAAACTTCCTGACCTCAATAAGGAGTTCGAGGTAGTAACTGATGCCAGCATTCTTGCCTTGGGGTGTGTACTCATGCAGGAAGGTCATCCCGTAGCATATTCTTCAAGGAAATTGAAGAGTCATGAAAAGAATTATGCCACGCATGATCTGGAGTTATTAGCTGTCATCCATGCTCTAAAGCTTTGGAGACACTACCTGTTGGGTAACAAGTTTACTCTAGTAACAGATCATAAGAGTCTCAAATGGATTTTTACCCAGAACGAGCTCAACATGAGGCAACGTCGATGGATCGAAGTATTGGAGGAGTATGATTTTGAAATCAAGTATCGACCGGGGAAAGAGAATGTAGTTGCCGATGCACTCAGTCACAAGGCATTCCTAAATTCCCTAATCTTGAAGAATCCATCAACGGCCAGATCTCTGGCTACAAAGGTATCTATGCCAAGCAACCCTATACTCGAACTAGCTAGAGAGGAGGCATGCCATGATTTGGCCTACCAAACCATGATAAAAGAAATAGCTACCAAAGAGCAGAATCTGAAGTCACAAGCTAAGTATCAGGAATTTTCCACTGATAATGGACTTGTTTATTACAGAACAAGGTTATGTATACCAACAAGCCAGTCACTTAAGCAAAAGATATTATGGGAAGCTCATGACTCCCCTTTCGCAGGACATCCTGGCTATGCAAAAACTCTTAATGCAGTTAGGAAAAGCTACCATTGGGAGAGGCTCAAAGGTGACGTCCTCAAATATGTCACCGAATGTTTGTCTTGCCAACGTATCAAGGCTGAACATGTCATGATGCCAGGAAAATTGCAACCACTTGACATTCCCCAAATGAAATGGGAATTCATCAGTATGGATTTTGTGGTGGCCTTACCCCAAGTCCAAGGAGGGTACAACTCCATTATGGTTGTAGTTGACATGCTTACTAAGGTTGCACACCTAATTCCAGTAAAGACAAACTATAAAGCCTCCGACATTGCAAGGGTGTTTATCAAAGAGATATTCAAACTACATGGGCTACCTAGAAGGATCGTTAGCGATCGAGACTCTCTCTTCACTTCACACTTCTGGAGAGCTATCTTTGAAGCTATTGGAACTCAGCTCTGTTTTAGCACTGCCTACCATCCCCAAACGGATGGACAAACAGAACGAGTAAATCAAATCATTGAGGATATGCTTAGAGCTTACTGCTGTCAAGAGCCGAAGAGGTGGATTCAATACTTGCCGTTAGTAGAATTTGCTTACAATGCTTCTTACCAGCAGAGCATTCAAATGACGCCTTTTCAGGCATTGTATGGTCATGATTGTCAAAGTCCCCTAAATTTTTCTGATCCTACCCTAAGGGTGGAAGCTTCAAGACAAATGTTGGAGGACATGGATGACCAAATAAAGTCAATAAGACAAGACATACAAGCAGCCAAAGATAGACAAAAGGCATATGCGGATTTGAAACGCCAAGAGAGGGTCTTCGGAGAAGGAGACATGGTCTTCATTCGTGTACGGCCGAAAAAGAGTTCTCTATCTCTAGGTGAATGCAAGAAGCTAAGTCCAAGGTATTGTGGACTGTATAAAATCCTCAAATGCCTAGGACCCAATGCTTATAAATTGCAACTTCCAGATAACCTAAAAGTTCACAATGTATTCCATATTAGCCTCTTAAAAAAATATGTACCCAACCCAAATTATGTACTTGATGACCAACAAATTGTAATGCCTAGTCAAGGAGTCCTTGAACTAAGACCGGAAAAGATTTTAGATGTCAGGGAGAGACAATTGAGATCTAGAACCTTGAAAGAATGCCTCGTCCAGTGGAAAGATTATCCCGAAGAGGATGCTACCTGGATGGATGAAAACTCTCTCAATCTTCAATATCCCCAGTTTATCTCGAGATGAGGACATCTCGATTCTTCTAAGGGGGAGAGAATGTAATATTCCCACCCGTGAATATTGACGTTCCGCACACGACGTAAACCTTGTGCAAAGGTTATCTCTTGCATTGAAATTATTGGCAGTGTAATGTGTGACCCGCACGCGTGAAATGGGGTCCTCCGCATTGGTAAATCAAAACCGGGAGTTCAAAACCGCAAGTCTCACAAAAACACCCTCTTGGGAGGGGCAATTTGAATAATTCAAGGCAATTTTTTTTATTTTTAACCCTTTTCCTCCAGCCGATGCATGGCTGGAGAAGAGGGAGTGTGGGGAGGATGGGGATATGGAAGTCGTGGCCTGCATGGGAGGGGGGAACCCATGCAAGGGGGGCCACGTGGTGGAGGCCTTCTCCCCCCCCCATGCCTATATAAACACCCCCCTAGGAAGGGGTAAAAGGGAGAGCTCGCCGTGCTGCAGGAGGAGGTTGCCGTGCTGCAGGAGGAGGTCGCCGTGCTGCAGGAGGAGGTCGCCGTGCTGACGAAACGCCGCCATAGTCCGCCGCCACGGCCGCCAGACCGCCACAGTTGCCGCCCCGCCAGATCACAACCCCCCCCCCCTCGACATTGCTGCTGACGACCAGAAGCTTCTTAGAAGCTTCTTAAGAAGCTTCTAAGGATTAAGGCCATAGGCCTTGATCCTACGCGACTCCGCGGTTTTGAATCCGGTTAGGAAAATACCTATTCCCACGCAAGGAGAAGATAGCGATCCCCTAGCCATCTCGAAAAGCGAGGGTAAAGGAGTCCGTAACCACGAATACAATGGCTCCCAAGAAGTCACAAGGCGCGACTGCGGGAGGTTCATCTCCGAGCATACAAGTGGATATCTCCCCGAGCCCACAAGTCCAGGTTCTTTCAAGTTTATTTTCGCTTAAAGAAATGATTAGGTGCGCTTAGTTCCATAGGGAAGAATGCATTTTACGCTTATTTTAATGCATGTGGCAGTGGTAAAAAGACATTTGATAAAGTATCTCTTGAAACATTAGGCAAGGTTGAAGTATGTCATGAATTCGAAACGGGTTGCCCGCCTTAGGAGACTAGCTGCATGATGCTATTTTGGTACATTATCAAAGTAATGAGTCTAAACATATATTACTTAGGCAAAGAAATGGAATTTATAAGTGCATTTTTTCTTCTTAGACATGGTAGGAATAAGTATGTGCCGCATGTTAGGCAACATCCTCCTCGTAATGATTTCATGAGGAAAAGTTAACACCCATAAGATATTATCCGAAAAGAAATAGAAGAGAGTACGGAAATGATCTTATGGGCTTGCAAGTGGCATGTAAAATGGAATAAATTATCACTAGCTGTAGTTTTGTATGAACTTCATTGTAGCTAGGAGAACGTTGCGTATTGCATAGTCATCATGCAATAATGTCATTCATTAGGAGCCGCATTTAGGAGTCAAAGCATAAGATTCTAAGGTTGTAGGCATGACTATTTGATGTAAGTCCTAGTAGGACCTAGGAAAGTTAGTGTCCAGGTTATCAGGCATTTTTACCTTACCAAGGAAGGATAGGGTTATTGTGAACCATGTGATGTGTAGAAGCAGTGAATCGCATGTTTACACGTATTGGTGTAATTGTAACTATTAATCTCCACTAGATCTAGTTTATTACCTTTAGGAAAGGTTCATTCGTGACGCAAGACAAGTATATTGAGTTGACTAAAGTCACCTAAACCACAAGGATTCTTATGGACATGGTTGGGTCGATATGATAGGTATCTCAAGTGCTAACTAGGGTTTAGTGCAATAAGAATTCGACCTAGTTTTACACTGGTTGCCAAGTCAAAACCCGCAAACCCAAAGATCTTACACACATTCACGAGATGTCGAATCAATTGGATGCTCATGCATAAAATGATCTAAGGTTTTATCCTAAGGATCAATCGTTCAAATGATGAAACTCCGACTGGGTTGGAAATTCCTAGGACCGTGGACCAATATAATTAGGAATGGGTTGGGTAAGAAGACACCCTAAACCCTGCTACTCGCCTGAAGTTAATTCCGTAACCTGAATACGCCATTCAATGGGTGAAATGATCCCGTGGAATAGATACAACACATGTACAAAAAGTTGCAACATCGCATAGACTTGAGATTTGTCCACAAGAGAGTTTTATCATTTCTTGGAAATGATGTTGGCAAGTTATTGGGCTAAGTTAACCTACAAAAGGATGAGTAATCATCCTGTTACATCACCTTTCCTGGGAAATAGTTGCTAAGGAAAAGGAAAGTTAGGTATTTGCCTGGAAGCAATTGACCAATCAATAGATTGAAGTGACATGGTCGCTGGAATCTACCATAACAAAACCTAAAGTATTGGTAGGGTATGACCCTAACCCAAGAATGATAGGAATCTTGCCAAGTTGCAATTGATTCCGGATCGAATGCGGGTTGCATTCGGGGAAAAGGAGTCACTCCTTAACAGTTTGTCAGCTAAACGACCATTGGAATTCATTGTGCTTGTAACAGTTTAGAAAGCACTGTTTGCATTGTTTGCTCAATGAACTAAAGGATGAAAAGATATCTAAATACTTCAGGTTGAAGGCCTGAAGGGAGAGGCAGCTTCAGTTACCCCCGACTGCCTGCCTGACCCTAACCAAGGGGGTTGTTAATCGCGCCGGGAACGTGGACCGAACCCGCCGTGAGAGGTCTCTCCGTTGAGTTCTACTTGGAGCAGGAGGACGCTTGGGTGCCAGAGGGGGCTCTGGCCGTAAATCCCTCGCCTTCCGGGCCCTGCACAAGAGGCTAACGTGACTCGGGATTGGATCGCGAGGCCCGCATACTAGTCTACGAGCAGAAGCTTGGAATAGTGATCCCTGGTGGATTACTGGATAGCCTTCGGGCGGATTATGATCAAGCCTACGGGCGGAACTCCTTGTATTTCAAAGATAAAAGGATAAAATGATAATAAAGAAGTTGTTTGACATTGTTTCCTTTATGTCCTGTGATAAGATTACGTGAAGGAACCAGTGCTTAACATGGCTAATCAAGGAAGCTGTTTGTTATATGTCAAATTAATGTGGTAGGTAATTACATAACTAAAACAGACCGAGGAAAGTGCGGAGGATGGACCATGGGTCCGTCCTATGGATGGGTGGTCCCGGTTAGCCGGGAACTTTTCTCAAAATCTTCGACGAACAGAAGGATGATCATCGAAACGAATAACGAGAACGACGACTTAGAATTACCTATTACCCAATTCACGCTGTTTTAGGGGAACGGAATGGGACTATGCCTTATGGCAGAGAGGTCGAGCCTTGCATCCCTCTCGTTTCCCATTCTCCTTGAACCAAGTGCAGCGTGAATCCGCTTCGGACCTGGCGTTTCTGCGTAAAGTAGTTCGCTCAGGTCTAACGCTAGTTGCTGCTAGCTAATGACCAAACTAGAAAACCTTAATTCCGGTCCATCCTAAGTGGGAAACGGCCAGGATACTTCCGCTACGGGGCAGACACGGGAAGACCTAGATTGCAAAACCCGTAACATTCCATGGGAGTGCCGGGCGGAGTTTTCTAGACATCCTTTCCGATGGACTGCTAAGACGTGTCCTGGATGATCCTAGTGGACATGTTACAACTAGTATGCGGGCCTCGAGATCCAATCCCGATCACGTTAGCCTCTTGTGTAGGACCCGGAAGGCGAGGGATTTACGGCCAGAGCCCCCCTGGCACCCAAGCGTCCTCCTGCTCCAAGTAGAGCTCAACGGAAAGACCTCTCGCGGCGGGTTCGGTCCACGTTCCCGGCGCGGTCAACAACCCCCTTGGTTAGGGTCAGGCAGGCAGTCGGGGGTAACTGAGCTGCCACTCCCTTCAGGCCTTCAACCTGAAGCATTTATATATCTTTCATCCTTTAGTTCCTTGAACAAACAATGCAAACAGTGCTTTCTAAACTGTTACAAGCATAATCAATTCCAGTGGTCGTTTCGTTGGAAAATTGTTAAGGAATGAATCCTTCTCTCCGAATGCATCCAGCATTCGATCCGGAATCAGTTGCAACTTGGCAAGATTCCTATTGTCTTTGGGTTAGGGTCGTACCCTGTTAACCCATCTTAACCAATGTTTTAGGTTTTGTTAATAGTAAATCCTGGCGGCCATGTCGCTTTAATTTATTGATTAATCATTTGCGTCCGAGCAATTACTTAACTTCCCTTAACTTGGCAAATTTTCCCTAATGAGGGCGATGTAACAGGATGACTAACCATCCCCTTGCAAGTTAAACTTGCGCAAGAACCTGCCAACCTCATTCCAAGGAATGGCAAAACTTTCTTGCGATCAAACCACAAGGCTATGCGACGTTGCAACTTGTTGCACAAGTGTCGCCTCCATTCCAAGAGATCATTTCACCTATTGAATGGCGTTTCCTGGTCACGGAATTATCTTCAGACGAGAAGCAGGATATAGGGTGTCTTCTTTACCCAACCCATCCCTAATTTCATTAGATCGACAACGTTTGGTCCTAGGGTTCCAACTCAATTCGAGTTTCATCATTTTGAACGATTGGTCCTTAGGGTAGGAACCCTAGATTATTGTTTGCATGAGCACCCAATTGACTCAACATTTCGGGAATATGGTTAGGGCCAATGGGCATGAAGGTTTTGACTTAGCGACAATTGGAAAACTTGGCCGATTCCTTAACGTGCTAATACCTAGTTAGTGTTTGGGGTATCTATCGTGTTGACTGAACCATGCCATACGAATCCCTTGCGGCTAGGTGATTTGGGTAATTCACTATGCTTGTCTCGCAACAAGGATGAATCCTTCCCTAGAGATAATAACTAGATCTAAAGAAGAAAAATAGTTTCGACTGTCACCATACATGTAAACATGCGACTCACTCTATCTTTCATTGGTAAAGTAAAAATACATGATAAGCTAGATACCAACTTTCTTAGGACCTACTAGTACTTACTTCAAATAATCATGTCTACTACCTTGTTATCTACACTTTAGAATCTCATGCTTTGTTTAAATCCTACAACCTTTCCCAAATGCAACACTTGGTGAATGAATTTTATGCACGATGAAAGTGCAACATGCAACCCTTTCATAACTACAACGTAGTTAAATGAGATTATTGTAGAGTTAGTGTTGGTATATTTTTTCTTGCAAGCACATGCCACATGCCAATCCATAGATTCATTTTTGATACACCACCATTACTTTTCGGATAACCTCCTACGGGTGTTAACAACTTTTCCCCCATGAACCATTACAATAAAGATTTTTCCTAAATTGCGACATAAGCTTATTCTTTCCATGTCTAGTCAAAAATACACTTAATAACTTCAGCCTTATAATGATAGGCGGTAGGTGCTCTAGGCTCGTCCTTTGAAATGCATGATAAGGCAACATAATACTAAGGTCGTAAGATGGATAGACAACTCACGTTCATCGTATTGAAAATATTAACAACTCCATTTCATGTCATGAGATAATTCTAGTAATCGATCAAATAGACAAATTTTCCTCAATTGCCTTTTAATTCGGATTGGTAAATTTGAACATGCATAGGTGCTTTCATTTCATAACTTTATAGATGCATGATATGCACGGACCCTTTATCTATATTTTATCGAATGTACTATTAACACTACCCATGAATTAATGATAACGTAGAATGAATTTCCCTATGGAGTTAAGCGTATTTTAAAACATTTCTTCATGTGGAAATATATTTACGGAACCTGGATTTGTGGATCCGCGGTGATATCCACGTGTAAGTCCGGGGAAGAACCTCCTGCAGGTGCGCCTTGCGTCTTCTTGGGAGCCATTGTAGACGTGATTACGGACTCCACGGATTCCTTCTAGTCTTTGTTCAGGCTCTGCAAGGTTGCGTGTAGGTCGATACCTTTCCTCCTTGCGTAGGAGATGGAGCTACGAGTGTGGGTTTTCAACACCCGGGGTGCAACCTGTGTGCACAAGGCCTAAAGTAGCCTTATCCTTAGAAGGTTGTAAGGAAACTTCTGTGACGTGGGAGGAGAAAGAAAAGAGTAATAATTGGAGTAGAGGTCAAAGACGGAAAAAAGGGGGAAAAGTAATGATTATAGTGATGATGGCGGCCAGTATGGACGACAGCCCAACGCCATAGAGGCGGACGATGGTGCAACAGGCAGCGGAATGGCGATGGCAGCGACAGAATCGTCTGATCCTTCCCCAACACGGCGTGGCAGCGGCATCCCTTTCCTCCTCCCCACGGCGACGAGTTGTCAGAGCCTCCTCCTCCTCAGCACGGCGACTAGTATCCTCCCCCCCTCCTCTGCACGTAGGCGGTTGTTTATATAGGCATGGGGGGGGAAGAGGTGAACTCCACCACGTGGCCACTGCATGGGTTCCCCCCTCCCATGCAGCCCACAACTCATCCTTGACCCATTCCCCCACATTCCCTCTTCTCCAGCCGTGCATTGGCTGGGGAAAAGGGATAAAAATAAAAAAAATTGCCTTGAATATTCAAATTTCCCCTTCCAAGAGGGTGTTTATGTGAGACTTGCGGTTTCGAACTTTCGGGTTTGATTTACCAATGCGGAGGACCCCATTTCTCGCGTGCAGGTCACACATTACACCGCCGATAATTTCAATACGAGAGATAACCTTCGCACAAGGTTTACGTCGTGTGCGGTAAGTCAATATTCACGGGTGGGAATATTACAGTGGTAGACGCGGGAAGACCTAGATCGCAAAACCGGTAACATTCCATGGGAGTGCAGGGCAGAGTTTTCTAGACATCCTTTCCGATGGACTACTAAGACGTGTCCTGGATGATACTAGCGGACACGTTACATTGGGAATGACATAGAGAATGTGACCATGTATCAACAGATAGTGGGCAACTTGATATACTTGACTTATGTTATGCAATGGGGCTGATTAGTCAGTTCATGTGCAGAAGACTGGCAAACATTTAGATGCAGTCATGAGGATCATGAGATATATAAAGGGTACTACAGATCATGCGTTGTTTTATGCATATGGAAAATCCCTTGACTTGATAGGGTTTATTAATGTTGATTGGGCTGGTTGTGCCTATGACAGGAGGTGAATGAGTGGTTATGCATTTGGATTAGGCAGTAGTATGATCAGTTCGCAAAGTAAGAAACAACCTATTGTTGCATTGTCTAGTACAAAAACTGAGTATAGAGGAGCTACCTTAGCGGCTTGCGAAGCAATTTGATTGATGAAATTGCTGAAAGACTTGGGAGTACAGCTGGAAAGCAGAGTGAGATTTCATTGTGATAACCTCAATAGTGTTATGTTGGCTAGCAATCATGTCTATCATGCTAAGTCCAAACATATTGAGGTTCACTACCATTTCATCGGAGAAATGGTTCTTATAGGGGAGATTGACTTGATTCATGTGAAGACTGAAGACCAAGTAGAAGATATATTTACCAAGTCTCTTGGTAAAGAAAATTTCATATACTTTAGATAGCTACTTGGAGTTTATCATTTGGTTTGAGCTTGAGGGGGAGTGTTAGAATATCAAGTTCTCATTACTCTTCAGCTAGTCTATCTTTATGTGTGTGACCGATATTAGTTGGATAGAGCTCTACACGTGTGGCATTCAATAAGTTGGTGTAGTCAGTGACTTAAGCACACTTAGTCTTGGTTAGTCATACCTATGTGTGTAAGTTTCTTTCAGTGAGTATGATGGAAGAATAATGGAAGAAGAAAAACAATGAGCTGAGGCCCATCTTCTAATCTACTGTGTTTTTCTCCCTCTCTTCCAACAACTTACAATCCATTCGTAGTACAAACTTGATATATCTTATGCCAATCATGGGATTTTAGCCTATCGACCGATTGTATAGATGCGGTGGCCCTATAAGTCACTCATCTTTCTTGTCCGTAGTTACCATGTTTAATTAGAATGCATTATTGTATGGTGGACTGTAATATTTCCCGCATGAAATATTAATGATTTTTGATCCTACACGCCCCGCGCAAGAGCAGTTTAAAATAATCTCCCCACGACTAAAAGAACCCTGGGCTAAATGTTTCACCCTCACACGACAATAAACTCTAGCCGCATGGAGCACAAGAGCCGAGGCTTGAATCCCGTAGTTCCACGCAAGAACACCCTTCACGGGAAAAGGAAATTTGATAATGGTTAAAATTGAGGCAAATTTTTTTATTATTTACCCCCTCCCCTTAGCCGATGCATGGCAGGGAGAGGGAGTATGAGTGTAACAAGAGTTATGTGGATAAGGAGCATGGGGAGGGGATCATGCTAGCCCGACACTTGGAGGCTACCTTCCCCCCCCTTAGTCCTATAAGACCACCCCCTCACCATCACCATTGTAATCATCATCCTCACCTCCTTCGTCGTCAACCTCATCCTTTTTCCCAATCATTTCCCCCCTCCTCCACGTAAGCTTCTTTAGAAGCTTAGAAGCTTCTTTGGAAGCTTCTAATCTTAGGCGTCCATAGGCCTGGTTCCCCCGTGCTTCCCCAAGAAATTTAAACCCAAGCCTCCAAGGCCCCTGATATTGCGCAGGAGAGGGAGATCGCGGACTGTGAGTCTTCGGGATGCACGAGTAATCCAAGGGGAGCTGCTGCGAGAAAAAAAATACACTGCATAAATGGCCCCAAAGTTAAAGATGCGAGCGCTCACGCGGGAGCCTTCAACCCAAGTTCACACATGGACAACGCTGCGAGTCCTCATGTCTAGGTTCTGATTGTTTTCTCGCATGAAATGGATGTGTTAAGCACAATGGTTTTTAGGAAAGTTTAAATGCATTTATTCAGTCATTTATGAAGTTAGTGCATCATGTATTTGAGATTGCTTGCACTTTCAAGTTGCAATCCTTTTGCATAGGTTAGAAGGTGGATTGGTCTAAATGCATCCTTGATTTGCATTTAGATAATAATATCCTAGTTGTGAGTTGTATGAGTTAATCATTGATGTCCATTAGATGTTTTCCAAGTAGTTGCATGCATGAAAGGGATTTATGTACCTTGCAAGTTGTATGCGATGTTAATTACATCCTAGGCTGGGTTAAGTGATGTAGGACGGATTAAGTCAATAATAGTCTTATGACATTTGTCATGCATGAACTTCTTTTATCGAAGGTTGTATTTAAGGAAGAATGCATTTCATATTAAGGCTTGAATTCAATGCATTGAGCGATGGGTTGTGAGAATAGTTCTTGTTGAAACTCAACGTAGGTTTTATACGAGTTAGCCCTAAACTTGTCGATCATTAGGATTTATGCAAGGAAAAGAAATGGTCCTTGTAAATCTCATAGTTTCTTAGAAGGAAAAAGTCTATGAACTGCATATTTGCATGAAATGTTGTATTTTGAAACTATTTACATCTTTTTAGGATAAAGTATTTGAATCTTTAAGAAGAGATCACCTCGTGTCGCAAAACCATTAGATTGATTAGGTAATTTGCTTGCAAAGGTGTAACTCAAGCTATTATTACCTCAATACGCTAGGTAGAGTTAAGCCGCGTTAAAATTCTGCCTAGTATCGCACTTGGAATGCCAAGTCAAGACATCCTATCCCAAAGATCTTGCCCACATTCATAGAATGTTAGGGCTAGCTGAACGCCTAGACAAGAGGGATCTAGGGTTTTTACCCGAAGGATCTATTGGCCTAATACTAGACTTCTGATTGAGTTTAGAAACCCTAGGGCCAAACGTTGTCGATCTAGTAGGGTTAGGGTTGGGCTAGGTCAAGAAGACTCCCAAACCCTTCATCTTGACCAAGGAATACCATGCGAGGGGGGAAATAACCCCATAAGCTAGGTGCGACACCTATACAACAAGTTGCAATGTTGCAGGATGTTGTATTTAAATCACAAAGTAGAATTTCCACTCCTTGGAACAAGGTTGGCGAGTCTAAGTGCAAGTTTAACTTGCAAAAAGGATGAGTGGTCATCCCGCTACATCACCATTCCTTGGGTTGATTTGCCAAGTTAGGGAAGTTACGTATTGCCTAGTAAGAAATTGATCGATCAAGTTAGGGCGACAAGGTCGCCCAAGAAACTATTGACCCTAATATAAGGAGACCTAAGGTGTTTGTTAATTGGGTTAACAGGGTATAAACCCTAACCCAAGGTTAAAATGGTAAGCAAGCAACAAAACTCTTGGGGATCTTGCCAAGTTGCAATCGATCCCAGATCAAATGCTGGATGCATTCGGAGAGAAAGATTCACACCTTAGCAGTTGTCCAAACAAACGACCACTGCATTGATTGTGTTTGTACAGTTAGGAGCACTATTTGTACTTCTTTGCTCAATACACTAAATCTGGAAAAATAATTAATGCTTCACATTGAAGGCCTAGAGGGAGAGGCAACATCAATTACCCCTGACTATCTGCCTGACCCTATCCAAGGGGGTTGTTAGCTGCGTCGGGTACATGGACCAAACCCGTCGCGAGAGGTTTCTCCGTGGGTGCTACTTGGAGCAGGAGGACGCTTGGGTGCTAGGGGGCTCTAGCCGTAAATCCCTTGCCTCTGAGTCCTGCACAAGAGGATGACGTGACTCAAGATTGGATCTCGAGACCCGCATACTAGTCTACGGGTGGAAACTTGGAATAGTGATCCTTGAGGATTACTAGAATTGCCTTGGGGTGGATTATGAAATTGCCTTAGGGTAGATTTATGGATTAGCATTCGGGCTGGATTATATGATGTATTCCAAAGACTAATAATGTAATATTCCTACTAAAAAATATTACATATATGCGTGAGTCTCATGCAATGACGATGCCGGCATTGAAGACACAGATGGTGCCATCTTTAAATAGTACATGACGTCTCCTGATCTCCATTGGCATAATCGAGACAAAAGTAAAGGAACCCGCTTATCTACATGTAAAACTCCTCTTGGGAGGAGGTCAAAAGCACAATGGATGGATATATGGCAAATTTTTTTATTTTAACCTTCTTTCCCCAAGTCGAAGGCTGTGTTAGAGGAGAGGCAGTAAGCACGGATGACTAAGCGCAGTGCTAGAGGTCGTGGGGGGGATATGGCCGTGCAATAGGCCGCGTGGGGGGGGGGAGCGAGGTCCCCCTCCCTTCACCTATAAAAAACCCCTGTGGGGGGGGGGGGGGAGCAAGAAGGAGAGGCATGAAAAAACATGGAAGGCATGAGGAAATAAATATTACGCCACTTTATCTGAGTGGAGGGAAGAGAATAGGCTAATCGTGAGAGAAGGGGAGAGTATTCTGAATCATGAGGGGGATTTGAGTGGTCGTGAGGCTGTTAGAGAAGAGGAAATATGACGCGAGGAAGGACACACCGCCATCGTGAGAGAAGGGAGAGTGGTGGTCGCCATCGATCATGCCGTCAGTGCGCCACCAGCTTTGCATGCCAATACGCCACGGCCTGTCATTGTTGACGCCACCCTCCACAAGATTGCCCTTCCAATCGCCCATGTGGTTTCTCCACGCCCCCCAGAAGCTTCTTAAAAGCTTCTTGGGAAGCTTCTAAGGGCCCCTTATAACGCCCCCCTTCCTGTGGGCTTTCATAAGCCCCTTCCCAAGTGGTTTTTTAACCCCCCCCCCCCCCCCCCCCCCGGATTTAAGCATCCCCTTTCCGTGGGGTTCCACCTAAGTCAATTTAAACCCCCTTCCCATAGATTTTCCCCCCCTTGCATCCCCCATAAGCTCACATTATCCCAGGTTTTAAACCCCCTTCCCGCAGACCCTTTTCCTTTGCCCCTACAAAGCGGTTTTTACAAAGTGGGGACTTAAGCACCCTTTCCCCTTTTCATCCTCAGGAATTGAGCACTTTCCCTTGCATTCCCAAAAAAATAAAATCCATTTACCTCCGTTTTAAACCCTTCCCACACAAGTCTCTTAAATCCATTTTATCCCTTTCTGTGAAGGCTATTTTATTTCCGGAATTTTTAAGTTCACTTTCCCTTGCATCCCCCAAAAGCCATTTTTGTCGGTTGTAAAGTCCTACCCGTGGTGTCCCTATTAAAAGTCCTTTGCAACCTGGAATTTAAAGGTCTTCCTCATTGCATTCGTCACAAGGACAAATCTCCTTGCCAGGTTTAAGGGCTTTCCCATTGAACCCTCCTAAAGATAACTTCTCGTTCCTCCAAGCTTCAAGGAGGAAGCATATAAGGTCTTCTAAAGCCCGATTCCGAAAGACAATGCAATCAGTTAAGGAAACCGAATCTCAAAGGGAGTTTCGCATGCGAGAGACACGGGCCAAGATCATAAGTCTACGAGGCCAAGGCAAGAAGGTCAAATTCTCAATGGCCCCTAAAAAGGCACAAGGCGCAACCGCAGGAGGATCATCCCCTAACATCCATGTGGACATTTCATCGAATCCACAAGTCTGGGTTTTCTTCCTAATTTTGGTTTACGTCGAAATATTGGAATTGTGCATTGATAATTTATGGAATTAGGGTGCACTTTTGGCTATTTTAAAGGAAATAACCATGAAGGTCGTTTGTATCTTTCAAAGAAACGAATGGAAGAAGGACCTAAGATGTCTATACATTCTTAGCAAGTTGTTTCTATGCATTGCAAAGTAACGAATTTAGATCAACTAATGATCATCTTTACAAAGTAGAAATTATTGTTGTACACTTTGATTATGCATGGAAAGATAAAGATCGCATGTTGCATTATTAGATATCTCTTTCTTTTCAAGGATTCATTAAAGAATATTGCTAACAACCGTAGGAATTTGCAAGGCATGGAAATGATTCTAGGACTGCATGAAGAAGATTAAACTCTAGGCAATTGGCATAAATCTCGTTTCAAATGCGTAGTTGTTAGAAAAGGTTACATGGTTCATTTTAAACATAAAACCCTAAAAGCTTAATCTTGAATGCATGTTTTAGAAGGATCAATGAAAATTATGTCGTAACTTAACATACGCTTTGATCTTAACCTGAAAAGTTAGGGTTTGTAAATCTAGTCATACGTAGGCAATGATTCATGTGATTACGAGAATGGCATCATAATTATCTTCATGAGTAGACAAGTAAATTGGTTTACCCTAAACACCTAAACCGCGAAGGAATTGCTTAGGAATGGTTAAATCGATGCAACATACCCCAAGTGCTAACTAGGGTTTAGCACATTGAGGACGTGACCTAGACGCACTTATTGCCAAGATGAAACTCTCGTATCCCTAAAGATCTGTCCACATTCACGCAATGTAGGGACAATAGGACATATTTGCAAGAAACGATGTAGGGTTTCTACCCTAAGGATCGCTCGCTAAAGAGATGAAACTTGGATTGAGTTGGAACCCTAGGACCGATGATGTCGGCCTAATGCAATCAGAAACGGATTGGATATGAAGACATCCTAACCTTGTTTCCTATCTAATCATGATTCTATGATTAGAAGACGTCGTTTGATGGGTAAATTAGTTCCACGGATTAGATGCGACGCTTGTGCAACAAGTTGTAGAGTCGCATGATCTTGTGGTTTGACCACAAGAAAATGGCCAATTCCTCGGAATAAGATTGGCAGATTCTTGCGCAAGATTATCTTGCAAGAGGATGAGTAGTCGCCTTGATATAGTACCTTTCTTGGGAAAAGTAACCAAGACAAGGGGATTAGATATTTGCTTGGAAGCAAAGGACCAATCAATAATTTGGAGCAATATATTTTCTCTTAATAGAACTTAAGGTATTGGTTAAGTTGGGTTAATAGGGTACGGCCGTAACCCAAGGTCATAAGGTTGAACAAACAAACTCTTGGGGATCTTGCCAAGTCGCAATTGATCCCAGATCGAGTGCTGGATGCTTTCGGAAAGAAGGATTCACTCCTTAGCAGTTGGCCAAATAATGACCACTAGAAATGATTGTGCTTGTAACACTTTAACAAGCATTGTTTGCTTTGTTTGCTCAAGGAATTAAAGGATAAAAAGATATCTAATGCTTCAGGTTGAACGCCTAAAAGGAGAGGCAGCCTCAGTTACCCCCGACTGTTTGCCTGACCCTAACCAAGGGGGTTGTTAACGGCGCTGGGAAGGCGGACCGAACCCGCCGCGAGAGGTCTCTCCGCTGAGTACTACTTGGACCAGGAGGACGCTTGGGTGCCAGGGGGGGCTCTGGCAGTAATTCCCTTGCCTTCCGGGCCCTGCACAAGAGGCCAACGTGACTCGGGATTGGATCTCGAGGCCCGCATACTAGTCTACGGGTGGAATCTTGGATTAGTAATCCCTGTGGATTGCTCGATAGCCTTCGGGCGGATTATGGATAAGCCTACGGGCTGGACTTTATAAATGTATTCCAAAGATAAATATGATAATATGTTGAAAAAGAACTTGTTTGACACTGTTTTTCTATGTTCGAGTGCTAAGATTACGCGAAGGAACCAGTACCTAACGTGCTAATTAAGGAAGCTGCCTGATGCATGTCCAACTAAATGTGGCAGGTAATTAGATAACTTAAAAAATGTGAGGAAAGTGCGATGGATGTGGCCATGGGTCCGTTCTACAGATGGGTGGTGTTGGTTGGCCAGGAACGTTTCTCAATCATGATGGACAGCAAGAAGATTGTTTCAAAGGAAATGAATAGCAAAAGGCACTGACCTAGATTCTAGATTATAATAATCCCGATTTACACTGTTTTAGGGGAACAGAATGAGGCTATGCCTTATGGTAGAGAGGTCGAGCTTTGTATCCCTCTCATTTCCCATTCTCCTTGAACTAAGTGCAACATGAATCCGCTTTGGCCTTGGCATTTCTGCGTAAAGTAGTTTACTTGGGGTTTGAAGCTAGTTGCCGTTTAGGAAATAACCATTGGAAAAAACCCAGATTCAGGTCGGTCCTAAGTGAAAACGTCTAGAATACTTCCGCTACATGGCAGAAGTGAAAAGTCCTAGATCACAAACCCCGTGACATTCCATGGGACTGCCGGGCGGAGCTTTCTAGACCTCCTTTCCGATGGACTACTAAGACGTGTCCTGAAGTGAACAAGTGGACACATTACAGTTGGTATCAGAGCGAACGAACGAAGGATTTATTTTTAAGAAATCTTAATAAGAAGAAGTAAAGCAAATGTTGTTGTTTCGAACATTTCCTTACTTTCAATGCTATCTTGCAGAATTATGAAGCATGGAACACGTTCTTAGTGTTATGAGTCATGTTTATGATCGCAATGCATTCCCCGGATTATCAACAAAGGATCGATATGAGGAACATCCTGGACCACATTTATTATCCATTGCCTCTGTACATGGAATGGAGATGGATGGGTGTTTCAGGGATTTATTACATTGCTGCTCACCGATTTGTGTACCTTCGAATCAACTTAAAAAGAATCAAGTGGATGGAGGATTTAAAGATTGTGAAACTGTTCATCTTTGTTGAGGCTCATGCAAACGCGACCCTACAGGTTGGAGGTCAAAGTGTTAATCAGAATAAGTATGTGTACGGGGAAGTGATTCGGGTAATCCTTGCCGACCGAGTCAAGGTGTTGGGTCATCATGAGATGAATCGATATCAAAGGAAAAGATACCCTAATCTTCCAATGACCTATCGACTCCTAAAAATTGATGACCCCAATCCGTACTATTACTTAGGTCTAGTAGCTGACTACAACAACATCTTATTCTCCTCAAGTTAATATATCAACTTGTTTCATAGCCCCAAGAAATAATTGTACCTCGAAAGGGCTATGCCCATATGAATGGAATAAGACTTCTTTTTATCAATGATTGTCTTAACTGTGAATGTTGATAAAGAAGTAAAGTGATTTGGTCACTTGGCTAAAGGCTGAAGTAGATATGTAATGATATGTGGAATTCTTTCTGGGAGGAAATATGAATTCAGTCAAATTCAGAGTCATGAACTTAGGTATCCATGAGTGTCTACTCGGAATGGATTGGCTTAAACCTAATGACACCCACATTCATTGTGGAAAGGGCCAAATTTCCTTTTCGAAACTCTGAAGGGGAATTGGTCACAACTCAAGGAGAGGCTGGAAAGCCAAAAATACAATTGGCCAAAGCATCTCGGATTATAAAGGGAGTCAGAAAGGGACTACCTATCTACTTGATTAAGCTCAATAACTTAGATCAGAAGCAGGAGTCTAGTGAAGGACCTTCATGGCTAAAGGAATACGTGGACGTATTTCTTGAAGAGTTGACAGAACTCCCGCCTCAAAGAGAAGTGGATCATGAGATCAAGCTTGTGCCAGGAGCTGTGGCAATTGCAAAGAGACCTTATAGAATGTCCATCCCGAAAGCAATTGAGCTGAAGGAACAACTCAAGCAACTGCTAGATCAAGGCTACATCCATCCTAGCAGTTCACCATGGGGAGCTCTAGTACTGTTCCAAAAATAGAAAGATAGAACGCTTTGACAGTGTATTGATTACAGAGGGTTAAATCAATCAACTGTCAGGAATAAGTACCCTATTCCTAGAATAGATGAGCTTCTTGATCATCTTCAGAGTGCAAAGATCTTCTCCAAGATTGATCTCAGGTCTGGTTACTATCAGATAAGGATCAAGGAAGAAGATATCCTAAAGACAGCCTTCAACACAAGATATGGACACTTTGAGTTTCTAGTTATGTCATTCGGGCTTACGAATGCGCCTGCGCCCACCTTCAACAGGTTAATGCATGATAGCTTTAGGCCATATATTTATGAGTTCATGCTCGTCTTCTTCGATGAGACTTTAGTCTATTCTAAACAGGAAGAAGATCATGAGCCCCAACTTCGGATTGTCCTTGAGACAATGAGAGCGCATAAGCTCTATGCCAAGATGACAAAGTGTGCATTCTTCAAGCGTCAGATTGAATAACTGGGATTCATCGTATCGGCGGAAGGAATCTCAGTGGATCCGGCCCAAAGTCAAAGATGTTCTAGAATGGCCAATACCAACAACTGTCAAAGAAATACGCAATTTTCTTGGATTGACAGGATGGTATAGGGTCTTCATAAAAAATTATGCCTTGATTGTAGCACCTCTGACGGACTTATTGAAGAAGCAAACATCCATTGCATGGTTAACTGTTGAACAAACCAGCTTTGATAGATTGAAGCAAAGTTTGGTATCAGCACCTATCCTAAAAGTTCCAGACCTTAGTAAGGAGTTCGAGGTAGTAACTGATGCTAGCACGCTTGCCTTAGGATGTGTGCTCATGCAGGAAGGTCATCTTGTAGCATACTCTTCAAGGAAACTGAAGAGCCATGAGAAGAATTATGCTACCCATGATCTAGAACTGTTAGCTGTCATCCATGCTCTAAAGCTTTGGAGACACTACCTGTTGGGTAACAAGTTTACTCTAGTGATGTGACTGATCATAAGAGTCTCAAGTGGATCTTTACCCAGAACGAGCTCAATATGAGGCAACGTCGGTGGATTGAAGTGCTAGAGGAGTATTACTTTGAAATCAAGTACCGACAGGGAAAGGAGAATGTAGTTGCCGATGCACTCAGTCCCAAGGCATTCCTTAATTCTCTAATCTTGCAAAATCCATCAACAGCTAGATCTCTAGCCACAAAGGTGTCCATGCCAAACAACCCAATACTTGAGCTAGCTAGAGAGGAAGCATGCCATGATCCAACCTATCAAAAGATGCTAAGGGTGATCCTTATCAAGGACCAAGACCAAAAGCTGCAAGCTAAGTATCATGATTTCTCTGTAAATAGTGGACTTGTCTACTATAGAACGAGAGCATATATATCGGCAAGCTAGTCACTTAAGGAGAAGATATTGTGGGAAGCTCAAGATTCCCCTTTCTCAGGACATCCTGGCCATGCCAAGACTCTCAATGCAGTTAGGAAGAGCTACTATTGGGAGAGGCTTAAAGGTGACATTCTCAAATATGTCACTGAGTGTTTATCTTGTCAACGTATCAAAGCCAAATATGTCAAAATGCCAAGAAAGTTACAACCACTTGACATTCCCCAAATGAAATGGGAATTCATCAGTATGGACTTTGTCATTGGCCTACCCCAAGTTCAAGGAGGATACAACTCCATCATGGTTGTGATTGACATGCTTACTAAGGTTGCACACCTTATTCTAGTAAATACAAACTATAAAGCCTCAGACATTGCAAGGTTGTTTATCAAGGAGATATTCAAGCTACATGGGCTACCGAGAAGAATCATTAGTGATCGTGATTCTCTCTTCACATCACACTTCTAGAGAGCTATCTTTGAAGCCATTGGGACTCAACTGTGTTTTAGTACAGCTTACCATTCCCAAACTGATGGCCAAACGGAGCAAGTAAATCAAGTCATCGAGGATATGCTAAGGGCACACTGCTGTCGTGAACCAAAAAGGTGGATTCAATACTTGCCTTTGGTTGAATTTTCCTACAATGCTTCTTACCAACAAAGCATTCAGATGACCCCTTTTCAAGCATTGTATGGTCATTAGTGTCGAAGCCCCTAAACTTCTTAGATCCAACCTTGAGGGTTGAAGCTTCAAGGCAGATGTTGAAATAGATGGATGGCCAAATAAAGTCAATAAGACAGGACATCCAAGCCGCCAAGGATAGATAGAAGGCATACACAGATTTGAAGCGTCAAGATAGAATCTTCGAGGAAGGAGACATGGTCTTCATTCGCGTATGCCCAAAGAAGAGTTCCCTATCCTTAGGAGACTGCAAGAATCTAAGTCCAAGGTATTGTGGGCCATACAAGATCCTCAAGTGCCTAGGATCTAATGCTTATAGACTGCAACTCCCTGAGAACCTAAAGGTTCATAATGTATTCCATATTAGCCTATTGAAGAAGTATGTACCTAATCCTAGCCATGTACTTGATGACCAACAAGTTGTAATTCCTAGCCAAGGAGTCCTTGAGCTACAGCATCACAGGATCTTAGATGATAGGGAGAGACAACTAAGATCCAGGACCTTGAGAGAATGTCTCGTCCAGTGGAAAGATTATCCCGAGGAGGATGCCACTTGGATGGATGAAAGCACTCTCAACCATCAATATCCCCAGTTTATCTCCAGATGAGGTCATCTCGATTCCTCCAAGGGGGAGAGAATGTAATATTCGTGTTGAAAAATATTACGTACATGCGTGAGTCTCATGCAATGACGATGCCGGCATTGAAGATACACACGGTGTGATCTTTAAATAGTACGCGACGTATCCTGATCTCCATTGGCATAAACAAGACAAAAGTAAAAGAACCCGCTTATCTACATGTGAACCTCCTCTTGGGAGGAGGTCAAAAGGATAATTCATAGACATATGGCAAAGTTTTTTATTTTAACCTTCTTTCCCCCAGCCGAAGGCTGTGCTGGAGGAGAGGGAGTAGGCACAGATGACTAAGCGCAATGCTGGAGATCCTGGGGGGGATATGGCCATGCAAAAGGCCATGTGGGGGGGGGGGGAGGTCCCCCTCCCTTCACCTATAAAAACCCCCTCGAGGGGGGGGGGGGGGGGGAAGGGGCAAGCAGGAGAGGGCATGAAAAAACGTGGAAGGTGTGAGGAAATAAATAATGCGCCAATCTATCTGAGTGGAGGGAAGAGAATAGGCTGATCGTGAGAGAAGGGGAGAGTATTCTGAATCGTGAGGGGGAATTGAGTGGTCGTGAGGCTGTCAGAGAAGAGGAAATTTGATGTGAGAAAGGATAGCCTGCCATCGTGAGAGAAGGGAGAGTGGTGGTTGCCATTGATCAGGCCGTCAATGCTGGAGTACGCTGCCAGCTCAGCATGCCAATACGCCACGGCCTGTCGTTGTTGACGCCGCCCTCCACAAGATTGCCCTTCCAATCACCCATGTGGTTTCTCCATGACCCCTAGAAGCTTCTTGGGAAGCTTCTAAGGGCCCCTTAGAACGCCTCCCTTCCTGTGGGCTTTCATAAGCCCCTTCCCAAGTGGTTTTTTACCCCCCCCCCCCCTCCCCGGGATTTAAGCATCCCCTTCCCGTGGGATTCCACCCAAGTCAATTTAAACCCCCTTCCCGTGGATTTTCCCCCCATTGCATCCCCCATAAGCTCACATTAGCCTGGGTTTTAAACCCCCTTCTCGTGGACCCTTTTCCATTGCCCCTACAAAGCGGTTTTTACAAACCGGGGACTTAAGCACCCTTTTCCCTTTTCATCCTCGGGAATTGAGCACTTTCCCTTGCATTCCCAAAAAAAAAAATCAATTTATCCCAGTTTTACACCCTTTCCACACAAGTCTCTTAAATCCATTTTATCCCTTTCCGTGAAGGCTATTTTATATTCGGAATTTTCAAGTTCACTTTCCCTTGCATCCCCCAAAAGCCATTTTTGTCAGTTGTAAAGTCCTACCCGTGGTGTCCCTATTAAAAGTCCTTTGCAACTCGGAATTTAAAGGTCTTCCTCATTGCATTCCTCACAAGGCCAAATCTCCTCGCTAGGTTTAAGGACTTTCCCATTGAACCCTCCTAAAGATAACTTCTCGTTCCTCCAAGCTTCGAGGAGGAAGCCTATAAGGTCTTCTAAAGCCTGATTCTAAAAGACGGTGCAATCAGTCAAGGAAGCGGAATCTCAAAGGGAGTTTCGCGTGTGAGAGAGACGGGCCAAGATCATAAGTCTGCGGCCAAGGCAAGAAGGTTAAATTCTCGATGGCCCCTAAAAAGGCACAAGGCGCAACCGCAGGAGGATCATCTCCTAACATCCATGTGGACATTTCACCAAATCCACAAGTCTAGGTTTTCTTCCTAATTTTGATTTACGTCAAAATATTGCAATTGTCCATGGATAATTTATGGAATTGGGGTGCACTTTTGGACATTTTAAAAGAAATAACTCACAATCGAAGAATCGGTCATTTGTATTTTTCAAAGAAACGAATGGAAGAAGGACCTAAGACGTCTATATATTCTTAGCAAGTTGTTTCTATGCATTGCAAAGTAACGAATTTAGATCAACTAATGATCATCTTTACAAAGTCGAAATTATTGTTGTACACTTCGATTATGAATGGAAAGATAAAAATCGCATGTTGCATTATTAGACATCTCTTTCTTCGCAAGGATTCATTAAAGAAGATTGCTAACAACTGTAGGAATTTGCAAGGCATGGAAATGATTCCAGGACTGCATGAAGAAGATTAAACTCTAGGCAATTGGCATAAATCTCGTTTCAACTGCGTAGTCAATAGAAAAGGCTGCATGGTTCGTTTTAAACATAAAACCCTAAAAGCTTAATCTTGAATGCATGTTTTATAAGGATCAATGAAAATTATGTCGTAACTTAACATACGCTTTGATCTTAACCAGAAAAGTTAGGGTTTGTAAATCTAATCGTACGTAGGCAATGATTCATGTGATTACGAGAATGACATCGTAATTATCTTCATGAGTAGACAAGTAAATTGGTTTACCCCAAACACCTAAACCGCAAAGGAATCGCTTAGGAATGGTTAAATCAATACAACATATCCCAAGTGCTAACTAGGGTTTAGCATGTTGAGGACATGACCTAGACGCACTTATTGCCAAGACGAGACTCTCGTATCCCTAAAGACCTGCCCACATTCAAGGAATGTAGGGACAATATTACATATTTGCAAAAAATGATCTAGGGTTTCTACCCTAAGGATCGCTCGCTAAAGAGATGAAACTCGGATTGAGTTGGAACCATAGGACCGACGATGTTGGCCTAGTGCAATCAGAAACGGATTGGATATGAAGACACCCTAACCTTGTTTCCTATCTAGTCATGATTTTGATTAGGAGACGCCATTTGATGGGTAAAACAGTCCCATGGATTAGATGCGGCACTTGTGCAACAAGTTGCAGAGTCGCATGATCTTGTGGTTTGACCACAAGAGAATGGCCAATTCCTCGGAATAAGATTGGTAGATTATTGCACAAGTTTATCTTGCAAGAGGATGAGTAGTCATCCTGATATAGTACCTTTCTTGGGAAAAGTGACCAAGACAAGGGGATTAGATATTTGCTTGGAAGCAAAGGACCAATCAATAATTTGGAGCAATATATTTCCTGTTAATAGAACATAAGGTATTAGTTAAGTTGGGTTAATAAGGTACGGCCCTAACCCAAGGTCATAAGGGTTAACAAACAAACCCTTGGGGATCTTGCCAAGTCGCAATTGATCCCAGATGGAGTGCTAGATGCATTCGGAAAGAAGGATTCACTCCTTAGCAGTTGGCCAAATAATGACCACTGAAAATGATTGTGCTTGTAACACTTTAAAGAGCACTGTTTGCTTTGTTTGCTCAAGGAATTAAATAATGAAAAGATATCTAATGCTTTAGGTTGAAGGCCTGAAAGGAGAGGCAGCCTCAGCTACCCTCGACTGTCTGCCTGACCCTAACCAAGGGGTTTGTCAACCACGCCGGGAAGGTGGACCGAACCCACCGTGAGAGGTCTCTCTGTTGAGTGCTACTTGGAGAAGGAGGACGCTTGGGTGCAAGGGGGGGCTCTGGCCATAAATCCCTCGCCTTCCGGGCCCTGCACAAGAGGCCAAGGTGACTCGGGATTAGATCTCAAGGCCCGCATACTAATCTATGGGTGGAATCTTGGATTAGTAATCCCTGTGGATTGCTGGATAGCCTTCGGGCAGATTATGGATAAGCCTACGAGCTGGACTTTATAAATGTATTCCAAAGATAAATATGATAATATGTTGAAAAAGAACTTGTTTGACACTGTTTTTCTATGTTCAAGTGCTAAGATTACGCGAAGGAACCAGTACCTAACGTGCTAATTAAGGAAGCTGCCTGATGCATGTCCAAAAAAATCTTGCAGGTAATTAGATAACCAAAACAATGTGAGGAAAGTGCGATGGATGTGGCCATGGGTCCATCCTACGGATGGGTGGTGTTGGTTGGCCAGGAACTTTTCTCAATCATGATGGACAGCAAGAAGATCGTTTCAAAGGAAATGAATAGCAAAAGGCACTACCTAGATTCTAGGTTATAATAATCCCAGTTTACGTTGTTTTAGGGGAATGGAATGGGGCTATGCCTTATGGTAGAGAGGTCGAGATTTGTATCCCTCTCGTTTCCCATTCTCTTTGAACCAAGTGCAGCGTGAATCTGCTTTGGCCCTGGTGTTTCTGTATAAAGTAGTTCGCTATCGACGCTAGTTGCGGTTTAGGAAATGACCATTGGAAAAAACCTTGATTCAGGTTGGTCCTAAGTGGGAACAGCCAGAATACTTTTGCTACATGGCAGACGCAGAAAGTCCTAGATCGCAAACCCCATGACATTCCATAGGAGTGCTGGGCAGAGCTTTCGAGACCTCCTTTCCGATGGATTGCTAAGACATGTCCTGAAGTGAACAAGTGGACACGTTACATATAAATATGATTAATTGTTGAAAAGGAACTTGTTTGATATTGTTTTTCTATGTCAGTGCTTAAGTTATGTGAAGGAATCAATGACTAATTGGCTAATTAAGGAAGCTGTCTTTGCATGTCAAACTAAATGTGGTAGGTAATTAGATAACTAAAGAAACCCCGAGGAAAGTATGGTGGATGTGACCATGGGTCCGTCCTATGGAAGGGTGGTCTCGGTTGGCTGAAAACTTTTCTCAAAGGAAATTGACAGCAAGGAATGATGACCTAGAATCTAGAGTACTAGAGTCCCGATTATGTTGTTTTAGGGGAACGGAATGGGACTATGCCTTATAGGCAGAGAGGTCGAGCTTTACATCCCTCTTGTTTCCCATTCTCCTTGAACCAAGTTCAGCATGAATCCGCTTCGACCCTGATGTTTCTGCATAAAGTAGTTCGCCTGGGTTAACGCTAGTTATCGTTTTAGGAATTTTCCCACTAGGAAAACCCTGATTCAGGTCGGTCCTAAGTCCGAACGGGCGGAATGCTTCCACTTCGTGGCAGACTCGGAAAGACCTAGATCCCCAACCCTGTGACATTCTATGGGAGTGCCGGGCGGCGTTTTCTGGACTCTCTTCCCGATGGGCTGCTAAGACGTGTCCTACAAGTGAACAGGTGGACACGTTACAGTTGGTATCAGAGCCAACCAACGAGGATCTAATATTTATAAGGAAAATTAATAAGGTGAAGCAGAGAAAATGTTACTGATAAGAACATTTCCTTACTTACTTATCGATGCTGGCCTACAGAGTCGCGAAGCATGTAATAGATTCTTGGTATTCCAGGTTATGTTTATGACTGCGATGCGTGCTTCGAATTATCGACGGAGGCTCGATATGATGAATATCCTAGACCGCATCTACAATCCTTCACTCCTGTATGCAAAACGGAGATGGATGGGTGATTCAGGAATTTATTACATAGCTGCCCACCGACTTGCGTACCTTCGAACCAACTTGAAGAGAATCAAGTGGATAGAGGACTTAGAGATCATGAAGCTATTCATTTTTGTTGAAGCTCACGCAAACACAACCCTACATGTCAGTGGTCGAAAGGTCAAGCAGAACACGTATGTGTACGAGGAAGTAACTCGAATAATCCCTGCCGACAGCAAGGTGTTGGGACGTTATGAAAAGAATGGGTATCAAAGGAAAGGATACCCTAATATTCCTATGACCTATCGATTCCTGAAAATCCATGGCCCCAATCCATACTATTACTCAGTTCGCGTAGCTGAATGTAACACAATCTTATTCTCCCCAAATTAATGTATCAGCTTCTTCCACTTTCCCAAGAATAATTGTACTCAAAAGGGCTATGCCCATATGAATGAAATAGACTTTTTTTTATCAATGACTGTCTTGGTTGTAAGCAGTGGTAACAGAGAAGTGATTAGGTCACTTGCCTAAAAGCTGAATTGGGCATGTAATGTTATGTGAGAAACGTTTAGCAAGTTTTTAACATAAAGAATTTCAATGCCCAGGCACAACCCCAAGTGCAAATTCCTAGTCCGACCCCTACACCAAGTACAGCCATGATTCAGGAGAAGAAGTTTCTTCTCAAGCAAATAAAACCCCTTGAATTTGATGGCAAGGGAAGGACCATCCAAACTGATGCCGAGATCTGGATCGAATCCATGGAGGATTATTTCAAAGCAGCAGGTACTGCACCTGCTAACCAGGATATGCTCGCCAAGTTAAAGCTTATCGGCGAAGCAAGACTTTGGTGGAAGCAATGGTGCAGAGACCAAGGGGTCTCGGAAGGGTCAATTACCTAGCAAAAGCTAAAAAGAGCTGTGTGAGGAAGATATCTACCGCCTGCCTACTGCACGGAGAAGATGAACGAGTTCTATGAACTAAAGCAGCTTGGTCTATCTCTTGATGCTTACTATTCAAAGTTCGTCTCTCATTTGAAGTACGCGCCACAAAAGGATATGACACAACAAGTGTCGAAGTTTTGTGCTGGATTAAACCCACCTATAAAAACCCACCTTGAATCAATGTGCCTAACAGATCTACAGGATGCGCTCATTCAAACTACACCCATAATTTAGGAAGTGCAAACCAGGCCAAGAAATAACAAGACTTGGTCTTACAAGGATCAAAACAAGGGAGTGTATAGGTCCCAAGCTAAGAGAATGCAGGGCCAAAATTTGAGACAAAGGAAGAAGGCTAGGACCAACACTTTCAATAATTTTGTTCCTACCTAAGGTAATGGCCGCAATCTCTGTTGCTTCCATTGCAACGAGCCCGGTCATTTTAAAAGGCAGTATCCCAAGCTTGGCGGAGGACAATGTCAAGGACCATTCCAAGGAACAATCCGTGGCCAAGGAGCCGCTACCCGGGCAAGAGAAAGAACAGCCAGTGTTGCCAACAGGGAGATATGCGATGAAGAAGACCCGACCATGGAAGCAGACTTTGAGAGGGCAACAATCCATGCCACTCTTCACAAGAAAGGACCGAATCGCCAATTCTCAGTGATTCAAACCCCATCGGATTATCAAGGTAAAAGCTTCAAAACCTTGATTGATTGTGGCAGTACACATTCCTTCATTTCACCAATTTGTGCAAAAAGAATAGGAATAGCCACAATAGATGCACCTACCTTACTTGTGGAATTAGTAAATGGTCGTGAGGCCACTTGTACCAGGCAAATTGCTAAGGTGGGATTCCTACTGGTTGGAAAGTCGACTTCTGTCAAATTCAGAGTTATGAACCTAGGCATCCATGAGTGTTTGCTCGGAATGGATTGGCTTAAACCTAATGATGCCCACATTCATTGTGGAAAGGGCCAAGTTTCCTTTCGAAATTCTGAAGGGGAATAGGTCACAACTCAAGGAGAGGCTAGGAAAGCCAAAAATTCAAGTGGACATAGCATCTCGAATAATAAAAGGAGTTAGAAAAGGGCTACCTGTCTATTTGATTAAGCTAATTGATTAAGCTAAATAAGCTAGATCAGAATCAAGAGTCTAGGGAAGAACCTTCATGGCTAAAGGAGTACGCAGATGTATTTCCTAAAGAGTTGACACAACTTCCTCCTCTAAGGGAAGTTGATCATGAAATCAAGCTAGCGCCAGGAGCTGCACCAATTGTAAAGAGACCTTATAGAATGTCCATCCCAGAAGCGATTGAGATGAAGGAGCAACTCAAGAAACTGTTAGACCAAGGCTATATCTGTCCTAGCAGTTCGCCATGGGGAGCTCCAGTGCTATTCTAGAAGAAGAAAGATGGAACGCTTTGGCTATGTATTGATTACAAAGGGTTGAATCAATCAACCATTAAGAAAAAATACCCCATTCCAAGAATAGATGAACTTCTTGACCGTCTTCAAGGTGTGAAGATCTTCTCCAAGATTGATCTCAAATTTGGATACTATCAGATAAGGATCAAGGAAGAGGATATCCCAAAGATGACATTCAGCACAAGGTATGGACACTTTGAGTTCCTGGTCATGTCATTCGGGCTGAAAAATTCACTTGCTACCTTCAATGGGTTAATTCAGGATATCTTTAGGCCATATCTTGATGACTTCGTACTCGTCTTCTTTGACGATACCCTAGTCTATTCCAAACAGGAAGAAGATCATGAACCCCAGCTCCACATTATTCTTGAAACAATGAGGGCACACAAGCTTTATGCCAAAAAGAAGAAGTGTGCATTTTTCAAACGACAGATTGAATATCTAGGATTCATTGTTTCAGTGAAAGAATTTTCAGTGGATCCAGGTTAGAGATGTTCTCGAGTGGCCAACACTAACAACTCTCAAAGAAATACGCATTTTTCTTGGATTGACAGGATGGTAGAGAGTCTTTATAAAAAACTATGCTTTGATTGCAGAGCCGCTGACCGATCTACTCAAGAAGCAAGCATCAATTGTATGGTCACTTGCTGAACAGTCTAGCTTTGATAAACTAAAGCAAAGCTTGGTATCAGCATGTATCCTAAAACTTCCAGATCTTAGCAAGGAGTTTGAAGTAATAATCGATGCTAGCACACTTTCCTTAGGATGTGTGCTTATGCAAGAAGGTCATCCTATAGCATATTCTTCAAGGAAATTGAAGAGTCGTGAAAGGAACTATGCTACCCACGATTTGGAGCTGTTAGCTGTCATCCATGCTCTCAAGCTTTGGAGACTATTTGCTAGGTAATGAGTTTACCTTAGTGACGGATCATAAAAGTCTTAAATGGATTTTTATCCAAAATGAGCTCAATATGAGGCAATGTTGATGGATTGAAGTGCTGGAGGAATATGATTTTGAAATCAAATACCAACCTGGGAAGGAGAATGTAGTTGCCGATGCACTTAGTCGCAAGGCATTTCTAAATTCTTTGATTTTACAAGATCCATCAATAGCTAGATCTCTAGCCACAAAGGTATCCATGCCAAACAACCCAATACTTGAGTTAGCTAAAGAAGAGGCATGCCATGACCCAATCTATCAGAAGATGCTAAGGGAGATCCCCATCAAGGACCAAGACCCGAAGCAACAAACAAAGTATCAAGAATTCTCTATCAATAGTGGACTTGTCTACTATAGAACGAGATTATGTATACCAACAAGCCAGTCACTCAAACAAAAGATACTTTGGGAAGCTCATGACTCCCCTTTTTCAGGACATCCTGGCTATGCCAAGATCCTCAATGAGTCAGAAAGAGCTATTATTGGATAAAGGTGACGTTCTCAAATATATCACGGAATGTCTGTCTTGTCAATGCATTAAGGTTGAATATGTCAAAATGCCAGGGAAATTGCAACCACTTGACATTCCCCAAATGAAATGGGAATTCATTAGTATGGACTTTGTTGTTGGTCTGCCCCAAGTTCAGGGAGGATACAACTCCATTATGGTCGTGGTGGATATGCTCACCAAGGTTACACACCTTATTTCGGTTAAGACAAACTATAAAGCCTCAAACATTGCAAGGTTATTTATCAAGGAGATATTCAAACTGCATGGGTTACCTAGAAGAATCATTAGTGATCGTGACTCTCTCTTCACATCACACTTTTGGAGGGCTATCTTCGAAGCCATTGGGACTCAACTCTGTTTCAGTACAGCTTATCATCCCCAAACCGATGGTCAAACGGAGCGAGTCAACCAAGTCATTGAGGGTATGCTAAAGGCACACTGCTATCGCAAACCCAAAAAGTGGATTCAATATTTACCACTGGTTGAGTTTGCCTACAATGCTTCTTACCAACAAAGTATTCAGATGACCCCTTTCCAAGCATTGTATGGGCACGACTGTCGTAGTCCTTTAAACTTCTCAGATCCAAGCTTGAGGGTTGAAGCCTCAAAGCAGATGTTGGAAGACATGGATGACCAAATCAAGTCAATAAGACAGGACATCCAAGCCGCCAAGGACAGACAGAAGGCTTACGCAGACCTAAAACATCAAGACAGATCCTTTGTTGAAGGAGATATGGTCTTCATTCGCGTTCATCCAAAGAAGAGTTCCCTATCCTTGGGGGAATGTAAAAAGCTAAGTCCAAGGTATTGTGGGCCCTACAAGATTCTCAAGTGCCTAGGGCCTAATGCCTACAGACTACAACTCCCTGAAAACCTCAAAGTTCATAATGTATTCCATATCAGCCTACTGAAGAAGTATGTACCTGATCCTAGACATGTGCTTGATGATCAACAAATTGTAATGCCTAGCCAAGGAGTCCTTGAGCTACGGCCTGTCAAGATCTTAGATGTTAGGGAGAGGCATTTGAGATGCAAAACCTTAAGAGAATACCTCGTCCAGTGGAAAGATTATCCTGAAGAGGATGCCACTTGGATGGATGAGAGTACTCTCAACCAACAATACCCCCATCTCTTCTCGAGATAAGGACATCTCGATTCCTCTAAGGGGGAGAGAATGTAATATTTCCTGTACGAAATATTAATGATTTTTATCCTACACGCCCCGTGCAAGAGCAGTTTAAAATAATCTCCCCGCAACTAGAAGAACCATGGGCTAAATGCTCCACCCTAGAAGAATGATGGGCTAAATGCTCCACCCTCACACATCAATGAACTCTAGCCGCATGGAGCACAAGAGCGAGGCTTGCATCCCATAGTTCCATGTGGGAACACCCTTCACGGGAAAAGGAAAATGGATAATGGTTAAAATTGAGGCACATTTTTTAATTATTTACCCCCTCCCCTTAGCTAATGCATGGCAAGGAGAGGGAGTATGAGTGTAAAAGAGTTATGTGGAGAAGGAGCATGGGAAGGGGATCATGCTAGCTCGACACTTGGAGGCTATCTTCCCCCCCCCCCCCCCCTTAGTCCTATAAGACCACCCCCTCCCCAAGCTTGAGGGAGGGAGAAGAGAGAGGAGGAGATCACGCTGCCTGTCATGCTACCTGCCATCACTGCCTTCATGCCTGCTGTGCCACGCTGGCCTACTACCACCTAAACACCATCACCATTGCCATCCTAATCATCATCCTCACCTCCTTCATTGTCAACCCCATCCTTTTTCCCAATCATTTCTCCCCTCCTCCACGTAAGCTTTTGTTCAGAAGCTTAGAAGCTTCTTTAGAAGCTTCTAATCTTAGGCCTCCATAGGCCTGGTTCCCCCGTGCTTCCCCAGGAAATTTAAACCCAAGCCTCCAAGGCCCGTGATCCTGCACAAGAGAGGGAGATCACAGACTGTGAGTCTTCGGGATGCGTGAGTAACCCAAGGGGAGCTGTTGTGACAAAAAAAATACACTGCATAAATGGCCCCAAAGTTAAAGATGTGAGGCGCACATGGAGGAGCCTCCAATCCAAGTTCACGCATGGACAACGCTATGAGTCCTCATGTCCAGGTTTTAACTGTTTTCTTGCATGAAATGGATGCGTTAAGCACAATGGTTTTTAGGAAAGTTTAAATGCATTTATTCAGTCATTTATGAAGTTAGCGCATGTCGTGCATTTGAGATTGCTTGCACTTTCAAGTTGCAATATCTTTGCATAGGTTAAAAGATGGATTGGTCTAAATGCATCCTTGATTTCCTCGTGAAAAAGAAATAGCGCATAATGCATTTAGATAATAATCTCCTAGTTGTGAGTCGTATGAGTTAATCATTGATGTCCATTAGATGTTGTCCAAGTGGTTGCATGCATGAAAGGGATTTATGTACCTTGCAAGTTGCATGCGATGTTAATTACATCCTAGGCTGGGTTAAGTGCTGTAGGATGGATTAAGTCAATAATAGTCTTATGACATTCGTCATGCATGGACTTCTTTTATTGAAGGTTGTATTTTAAGGAAGAATGCATTTCATATTAAGGCTTGAATTCAATGCATTAAGTGAAGGGTTATGAGCATAGTTCTTGTTGAAACTCAACCTAGGTTTCATACGAGTTAGCCCTAAACTTGTCAATCATTAGGATTTAGGCAAGGAAAAGAAATGGTCCTTGTAAATCTCATAGTTGCTTAGAAGGAAAAAGTCTATGAACCGCATATTTGCATGAAATGTTGAAACTATTTACATCTTTTTAGGATAAAGTATTTGCATCTCTAAGAAGAGATCACCTCTTGTCGCAAAACCATTAGATCAATTAGGTAACTCGCTTGCAAAGGTGTAACTCAAGCGATGATCACCTCAATACGCTAGGTAGAGTCAAGCCGCATTAAAATTATGCCTAGTGTCGCACTTGGAATGCCAAGTCAAGACTTCCAATCCTAAAGATCCTGCCCACATTCACAGAATGCTAGGGCTAGCTAAACACCTATACAAGAACGATCTAGGGTTTTTACTCGAAGGATCTATTGGCCTAATACTAGACTTCCGATTGAGTTTAGAAACCCTAGGGCCAAACGTTGTCAGCCTAGTAGGGTTAGGGTTGGGCTAGGTCAAGAAGACTCCCAAACCCTACATCTTGACCAAGGAATACCATGTGAGGGGAGAAATAACCCGATAAGCTAGGTGTGACACCTATGCAACAAGTTGCAATGTCGCACGATGTTGTGTTTAAATCACAAAGTAGAATTGCCACTCCTTGGAACAAGGTTGGCGAGTTTAAGTGCAAGTCTAACTTGCAAAAAGGATGAGTGGTCATCCCGCTACATCACCCTTCCTTGGGTTGATTTGCCAAGTTAGGGAAGTTACGTATTGCCTAGCACGAAATTGACCGATCAAGTTAGGGCGACAAGGTTTCCCAAGAAATTGTTGACCCTAATATAAGGATATATAAGGTGTTTGTTACTTGGGTTAACAGGATATAAACCCTAACCAAGGTTAAAAGGGTAAACAAGCAATGAAACCCTTGGGGATCTTGCCAAGTCGCAATTGATCCTGGATCGAATGCTGGATGCATTCGGAGAAAAGGATTCACACCTTAGCAGTTGGCCTAATAAACAACCATTGGATTTATTGTGTTTGTACAGTTTAGGAGCACTCTTTGTACTTCTTTGCTCAATGAACTAAAGCTGGAAAAATAATTAATGCTTCAGGTTGAAGGCCTGGAGGGAGAGGAAACATCAATTACCCCTAACTGTCTACCTTACCCTATCCAAGGGGATTGTTAGCCGCGCCAGGTATGTGGACCAAACCCGCCGCAAGAGGTCTCTCCGTGGGTGCTACTTGGAGCAGGAGGATGCTTGGGTGCCAGGGGGCTCTGGCCATAAATCACTTGCCTCCGAATCCTGCACAAGAGGCTGATGTGACTCGAGATTGGATCTCGAGGCCCGCGTACTAGTCTACGGATGGAAACTTGGAATAGCGATCCATGAGGATTTTTGGAATCGCCTTTGGGTGGATTATGGAATTGCCTTCGTGCAGATTTATGGATTAGCCTTCGGGCTGTGAGAGCAAAATTTTGATGCCGAGAAGTGCTTAAAAATAGCTAAAAACTACGAATATCAAGGGAAAAATATTCAACGTCGAAGGCGACGGCTCGATCTAGGACGATTTTAAGCGTCAAAGTGCTTTAAAGGCGCCCGAGCAACACTTGTTGATTTTTCATAATTTTTTAGATTTTCGTGCGGGTTGTCAAGAGTTATCGACCAATGCGGGATGCCGAGCCAGACGCTCAGGATTTTTCAAAGCTCAATTCGGAGTCCGAATGGGGAAATGGCCAAGAAACCGGGCAAGATACGAAGAGGTGGACAAAAGTTTGGCCAAAGGAGTGGTGACCTTTGGAGGCTAGGGGGCATTTTATACCAACATTTGAGTTAGCAGCAAATCATCGTGAGAGAGAGAGGAAGAAAACGACGCCTATCTGGCGCCGAAAAATGCGCCATGGCATGGATGGAGGCAACATGCTGGCTATGAACATCCTGCCCAATCGACATTGGGGCTTCAATCCCCTCTAGATGCTGATCATTTCGCCGTGCTTCGCTCCTCCAATGGTGCGCTCTATGAAGAACTCTGATTTTAGTATTTCTCTCTCCTCCCTCTCTCTCTTCTAAGGGCAGATTCATGTGGTGAAGAAGAAGAAGAAGAATGGATAACGGATGCTTGTCCAATGAAGACCGGATTGCTCCGTGGTTCAAGAGGAATGAAGATTGCTGATTGTGGACTATCATGAGCGTTAATGGCTGCTGGAAATCAGTCCCGAGACATGGCAAATAAAAAATCCGCAACCCGCAAAGAACAGTAATTCCATTTTTACAAAGGAAATTGATGTTTTATGCAATTTACTTCATGAATATTTGTTCCCATGGGATGATTATGCATCATAATGTTGTTTGCTATTAGTTTGATCACTTTATGCTAAGAAAATCAGAAAATCATAAGTTTTTTGACTGAAATTAATGGTGTAAAACCCGTAAAACACGCAAAATATGGGGAAATTGGGTGTTTTTGATATATAAATAGAAAATATAATAATACACGCCAACTAAATTTGTGTTTTTGCTGCAAATAAACTTAAGGGCCATAGTCCACAACTCATTTTGTATTTTTAGTTATTTAATATTGCAAAAAATACAAGAAAAATAGAAAAAATTGGGTAAAAATAAGGGAAAAATGGATTTTGAGTGTCGAAAATCAAGAAAAAATAAGATTCATGTTTGTGAATGTATGGGGGGGTCTGAAGTATGAGGTTTAGCCTCAGTTCATCCCTACCTTTGTGTTTTAGTGAGTTTTTATTGCTTTTCATACAATAAAAACATGGAAAATATTACCCCAAACCGATCAATAATGCACAATCTAAACGGGTGAGGGGGTAAAGTGCATAAAAGGTGTTTAAATGCTGAATGAAATGATGAAAGGATTGCTTGTTTTTATGCATACTATTTAGGTTGGTCGATAATTAAAAATTAAGAACCTAGTAGCACGAGGGTGTCTCGGTGCTAGGTTCATGCAACACGGCATACGAGCCGTAGTCAAATTCATTGAAAGAATGCTTTTGCACTAAGCACAATGCTGATTTTCTTAATTCTTTGAGCACATGGACATTCACAATTTGCATGAAGCATAAAATGATAAAAGGTATCAGACAATACCTCCTAGATGCATAGCACCTGTATTCTCTAGATCGTGACCAACGTTGAGTGAGTAAGGTTGTCCAAGCTGTAGGCTAGGCGTTGGGTCTAGGGGAAAGAAAGTGAGGAAAATGGTACATTCCTGGATATGATCAATTGGTACCTTGAGAGAACTATGTGCGAAGTGTTATATATGTTTAGCGACGCATCGAGGGGCTAATCCCCAAGGTGTAGGAGAGTTGCAGTGAGGTAATGGCAGTCAGCCGTGGGAGGACCTCCTATGTTTGTACTTCGTGCCTTTAGACAATGTGTTAGGGACTCCCTCTGAGGAGTGTTAATTGGGTTAGAGTTGAACTACGAGATGTGATACAAACGCAAGATGTTTAGGAAGGCAATGTATGATGTATGTGTCATCAATGCTCCTGGCCGCGAGGCCGTGGGGTTGTTGAGCGCATGATAGAGGTCCGGCTAGTGCATGAGCCAGTGCTGGCCCATTTTAGGTTCCATCAGTGGTGCGTATGCCCGGAGCCACTTATAAGTGGTGGTTTTCAGAACTAGGGTTTCTAAGGACCAAAAGGAAGTTGGTTTATGTCCTTTGACAAGGACCGTCAAGCCGAAATCCAGAGAGCCGAACGTGCTGAGAGGGCTAGATGGCGGTTAGATATTGTATGCCGTTATTCTCCTCAAAGGAGTAGTCCAGTACGTATACAAAGCAGTGGTCTTAGTCAGCTGACTGCTCCACCTATTCCATTAGGTGTAGGAGGAAGCATAAGTTCTTCCTCTTCTCCACCAAGTCTACCCACTTCAAGTGGGGGTGTGAATCCGTCACTTCAAGCTCCTATTGCTAATCTGATAGTCACCATGGCACAGCCTATTGCGATTCCTACAGGGACGCCGGATTTACCAGCCTTAGGAGTTCCCTTGCCCATTTTTAATGGGTTAGCAGAAGAGGATGCAGAATTTCACATATGTGAATTCTAGAGGTTGATGCTCAATTATCGCATCCAAGACGAGGGACATCTCATGAAGTTCTTCAATATGACATTAAAAGGAAGGGCTCCAGTTTGGTATCACAGCATTGAGTCTAGAACCATAACCACCATTGATCAAATCTATGCAGTTTTCCGAGTGAAGTATGCCCTTGAAAGAGGTGGCCAATATTGGTTGCGGGTCTTGAATGTGACATGTCAAGATCCTCATGAGAATGTAAAAGCATATGCTAAGAAATTAAAGGAAGTATTCCGTAAGTTGCAAACTTACATTCCTATTCCACCAGCTACCCAATTGCAATACTTTTTGCATGGGTTGGATTTCAATATCCAAGTACAATTAAGCAGTGTGGCCCTGGCAGATATAAATACCGCTATTATGCGGGCAGAGGGAGTAGAAGCACGATTACAAATGGCCTACTCCTCTCGAATGAATGTTAATGGGGGTTTAGTACCTAGTGGCAATCCAGCATTGATGAATGGAAGTCAAGGGATGCCTATGACTACCCCTATTGGGAGAGGGAGTGTGGTTTTGAATATACCTTTATTATCGGCTCCTCCTAGTGTGACTATGCCCATGGCAAGTCAGTTGGCTCCATCTAATGTTGGAGGCCAAGTTTCAAATTTGAATGTTGTCCTTGTGGGTCAATAGCCAATGCGAAATCAGATTGTTAGGCCAATGGAACGACGAGTTGACGATCGAGGCTACGAGTCGAGTGCATCTAATGTCCTTGGCGAAGTTAAGGACATGATGAAGCATTATACCGATATGATTTCCGAACAATATCGACAAATAGCCCTCGACATTAATTTCTTGAAGAAGCAACAAAATTTGATAGGGACTCGAGGCCCTGAAGAGCGTGGACCCTCTAGATTCAGTTGTAAATGGTGTGGTGGACAGCACTTCCCCAGAAGCTGTCCAAATGTGAAATGTGACATTTGTGGGAAGTCCGGCCATTTAGCTGCTACCTGTTGGAGTAAGATTAGTTCTCTCCAACAAGGAAGTAAACAACCGGGCCCAGTGAATCATAGAGTGCAAGGAAATAACTTGCAGCAGAATGATGCACCTAGCCAAATATTACAGAGGGGAAAAACAAATATAGAAGAGTTGCCACAAGGCAATGGAGTCAGCCTTATTGAGGCTATACGAGTTAATGATGCTGAAACCTCTAACTTAAGAGCTGTGACAAGAGGCCAAAAGGCTAAAGAGGTTGACAAAGATAAGGAAAAACCGGTTGAGGAAAACCCTAAACAAGGGGATAAGGGGACGCAAGTCCAGAGTCCTAGCATGGAAGGGGGACCGCTAAAGCCGGTTGATAGAAAAGGCGACCCTAAGAAGGATGAGGAGATGCCAAGAAAGAAGGCAAGAGCCAAGAAAGAAGCACCAAAACTGGTTCAAAAACCAAAAGAGAGAATGGTTTGGTGAGAAAAGAGAGCTTTGGCTACTTATCATGACTTCGATTTAGCGAGTTCTCTTTGCGAAGTTAAACCAGATGTGAACCTCTTGCAATTGATTAAATTATCTCCAGGAGTACGCAAGGAATTTAAGAAGATCCTGCATATTGGGTATATTGTAGAACCCCTGGGCATAGCGTGAGTAGGGGAAGATTGGTTTGACCATGCTGAAAAGAACTGCCCTAGGGTTCCACCTTATGTAGATGGAATATTAGTGGAACATTCCATTGTAGACACTGGATCCTCCGTCAATATCATGAGTTCAGAGTTGATGGAGAGGCTGGGTCTAGGCATCCAGAAAGACAGCTCCACCCTTCTGAGAATGGCTGATGATAGTCTAAGACAACCAGAGGGTTGTGTTACTAGGGTCAATGTTACAGTTGCAAGTGTAGAATGTTTCTTGGACTTTAGGGTGATAAGATTTGCAGGACGTCTAGCTATCGAGTGTTGCTAGGTAGGCCGTGGATCTTACGAACAGACTGTCAAGTCGATATACCCGCCGGTCGAGTGGTTCTAGGTAGAGATGCTAATCGAGTAATAGTTGATGCTTATCCTGAGTCTCCTCAAAGTGAGAGAGCTCCTTTATCTTCTACTGAATTAGAGAGAGCAGACGATCCATCTGGTAGTGAGACATCATCCAGCGATGAATCTAAAGAGGGGTCCACTACAGAGGATATTTATCAGATAACTCTAAATGAGCCAATAGAACCGTAAGATAGGATAAGAGATGCGGATGTGATTGAGTTAGACCTTGGTACGTCGACTGATTCGCGGACAATTAAATTAGGTTCTATGCTTAGTTCAGCAGAAAGGGAGGACTATGTGTCCTTGATTTAAGAATTCCATGATATCTTTGCTTGGAGTTATAATGAGCTGAGAGGCATCCCTCCCAGCCTGGCTGTTCATACTATTCCTGTAAAAGAAGGCAGTTGTCCTGTGCATCAAAAAATAAGGCGTATGCCTTTTGAATTGAGGGACGGGTTGTTTGAAGAGTTGCAGAAGTTAAGGAAAGCTGGTTTAATCTTTCCTGTACAACACACAGAATGATGTTCACCCGTTGTTATCAGGAAGAAGAAAAACAACTAGATCCGACTATGTGTAGATTTTAGAGAGCTGAATAAATAGACAGTTAAAGATTACTACCCGTTGCCATTCATTGACCAGATTTTGGATCAATTAGCGGGTAGGGAAATATATTCGTTCATGGATTTCTTTGTAGGATACAATCACATGGCAATTGCAGAAGAGGACAAGTTGAAAACGACTTTTATTACTGTCTTCGGTACTTTTGCGTACCATGTGATAGCCTTTAATTTATGCAATGCACCTGGATCATGGCAACGAACAGCAGACAAGACCTTTCATGACATCTCCCCAGATGAGTTGAAAGTATTTATTGATGACCTGGGGGCAGCCACTGTAAGGGAAAGGATGTTGATTATTTTGAGAAAGTGCTTTGAGCGTTGCAGACAATTTTGTATCGCTCTTAACCCATGGAAGTGTGTCTTTGGAGTACCTTATAGGCTATTGCTAGGCCATGTGGTCAGTTCAGTAGTGATAGCAACTGACCCTGAAAAGATCAAGGTTATAGTTGCTATGAGTCCACCATGCACTCCGAAGAGGTTCATAGCTTTCTGTTATCGATAGGGTACTATCGGAGGTTTATAAATGCCTTGGCAGAAAGCACGTTGCCATTTACGAATTTGTTATCCTTTAGCTGTTCATTTGAATGGAGCGACCCTTGCAAGGTAGCTTTTAAGGATGTGAAACAGGAGCTAGTAAAAGCACCCATTTTAAAAGCACCTAAAAGAGGTGAGGTGTTTTATATATTTTCAACAGCCACCATGCATAGTATAAGCTACTGTTTAGCCCAAATTTGGGAGGAAAAGTGGTATCACCCGATAGCTTTTGCTAGTCTGAAATTGGGCATTTCAGAGATCAATTATACCTACATGGAGAAGTTGTGTCTTGCGATGGTCTTTGGGACTAAGAAATTCAGGCACTACATCGTCTATGAAAAGGTAGTATTCTGTACGAAGGCGGAAGGACTTAGATTGCTTATGAATAAGCTACAGTCGCCTGATCGTTTGATAAAGTGGTTACTTAGCACGAGTTCGATTATGAGATTAAAAGTAAGTCACCGAGGTTGCAGGGTATTGTGGAATGCCTTGTGGATTTCGGGGAGTCGAAAGAGACTTTGGTTGATGGAAGTGATATTGAGGGAATGTTTAAAATTGATACAGCTTCTATCCCATCTTGGTATGCTGCTATTATGCATTATTTATCAACAGGAGAGACGGGAGTTGGTTTATCAAAGTCTGAAAAGAGGAAAATCAAACAACAGGCTTTGAAGTTTTCTTTGATCACACGGACACTCTATCGTCAGGGTGTTGATGATATTTATTGCCGATGTGTGATGCCTGACGAGGTTCCTTTTATCTTGGAGGAGTGTCATGACTCTGCATGTGGAGGGCACTTCGTAGGACGGTTGATGGCGCAGAAAGCGTTAAGAGCCGGATATTGGTGGCCGTCCATCTTCCACGATTCTTTTGAGTATGTGAAGAGATGTGATACCTATCAAAGGCATGACAGTAGAGAAAATAGGAAACGCCCACTTACGCCTATCATGGCTATCCTTCCATTTGAGAAGTGGGGCATTGATTTTGTGGGTCCCATTACCCCGTCATCTACTACCCAGAAGAGGTACATTATAGTAGCCACTGATTATTTTACAAAATGGTCAGAAGTGCCGGCAACGAGGTAGGACAATGCAAAAGAGACTGCAAGTTTCCTGTTAGAGCAGATAATCTGCCGTTTCGGTCCACCGAGGGAATTAGTGTCGGACCGTGGAACCCATTTTCTAAATAAGGTGATCAAAAGCTTGACTGAAGCTTGGCAAATCAAGCACAATAAAAAGACTCCTTATAATCCGCAAGCAAATGGGCAAGTTGAAAGTACTAATAAACATCTTGTGGATATCTTGTCTAAGATAGTCTCTGAGAAGAAACGAGACTGGGACAAGAAGTTGTATGTGGCAGTATGGGCGTATAATACCACGTTCAAGCGAGCTACCGGCCATACTCCATTCAAATTGGTTTATGGGGAAGAGTGTGTGTTACCCTTCGAAATCGAGTTGCCGACCATACGGTTTGCGATTAACCATTCCTTGGGAGATAAGGATTCCCTTTTTGAACGTTTCATGACTATAGCCCACCTGGATGAGCTAAAGTTGTAGAGCTTATTACACCAGGAGGTAGCCAAGCGTAAGATGAAGTAGCTGCATGACCGTAGAGCGAAGAAGTACACCTTTAAAAAATGCCAATTAGTTCTCTATCATGATGTGCATAGGGAGTTGTTTCCAGGGAAGCTGGAACCCAAATGGGATGGCCCCTACAAGATTGTCAGGTTAGGGAATAATAGGTCGACGACCCTATTAGCTGATCTACAGGGAGTAGAGTTTAAAAATAAGGTTAATCTTAATAAGATTAAACCTTATTATTTCTACGTCTACTAATACAAAGAAAATGCATTGCAGGTCCATGCTAGGAATGATTTGAGACCTGCGAAAGAGCTTAAAGTCGGTTGATGGGTCAGTTAATCCCATATTTGGAGCACCCATATCTGGAGCAGAGATCCCATCAAGGAAAACTTATCTGGTGGAGCAAAGGATACAAAGTGATTGAGCAAGAAGATGGAACCTTTGTGTGGGAGATCAAAGTCTTCTGCCATCATGCTTGCGACTGTTGACGAGTATCCCTATTGAGTTCAATGAAGAACGTGGGATGGAGCCATCAGTTCATCCTCTCAACATGCTAAATTTTGATTATCATAATTACGAGTAGAGGGGTTTGTGATGGCCAGCTCTGTAAACCCATTATGGACGTATACATTATATTTTGACGGAGCGTCCAGGGGCCCTAATAAAAAAGGAAGTGTTGGAGTAGTAATCCGAGACCCTCGACGAAGAGTTACGATGAAGTTAGCTGCTTATCTCGGGGTAGGATTCACTAACAATATGGCGGAGTATAAAGCCTTGATTATGGGACTGCATATTGCCAAGCAAGGTGGTATTCATCGGTTGTTGGTAAAAGGGGATTCCCAGTTGATCCCGAATCAGCTAGATGCGACATACACAGTGCAGAATCCCATTCTTTGTATGTATCATCATACTGCGATGACCCTACTTGAAGAGTTTGAGAGGGTGTCTTTTCAGCTGATTCCACATTACTGGAATTAGTTTGCAGATTCATTGGCAAATCTTGCTTATGAGGAAGACCTCTTCTTTAATTGTGGTCCTAGTCTGGATATTGCTATCAATGATGAAACAGGACCCGGTCGCTTGTGGGGAATGTTATCAGAACATGCAATATATGGCAGACGATAGTTGATATGGGTGATGCAAAGAGTAGCCGAGAGCAATTTACCGTTATTATCTTGGACACATAGATTAATTAGACAACATGTTATGTGTAGGCCTCTTGCTATATATATAGGAGGGATGGGTCATAACCTTATGCATTTAGTTTAGGGCTATGAGCCCTATGTTTTTCCTCCTTGGAAGGGAGCCTATTATTGTATATTTGTGCTATTCCAGGGAAGGATGTGTAGGTGCTACTTTGTTTTATTTCCTTGGGCCAAGAGGGCCAGTTTGCGAGGTTTTAGTGTTCTATCTCGTTAGGCCAAGAGGGCCGATTAAGTTTTGTAGTGAAGTGCTTTATTTCATTAGGCCAAGAGGGCCAGTTGTCTCTTTGGTGCAGGTGCGGTTAATGGTTTCTTGTTTTAGTTCTGTGCTAGACAGATTCGAAGAAGAGCTTGGAAGGAGCCTTTTGTTGTGTGGAAGCTTCTTGTGGCCCTATCCAGGTGATATCTCTCCTGTATAAGTACTGTGGTCTTCATGCTATATGCGTTTGTGTACTTGTTAAGGGGGATTTTCGTTTCTTGTTGGGGACCGGCGTCCAAGGCATGAAGTCGCAGGTTTAGGTTCAGTATGTTTGAGGGAGGTTTGAGTAGTCATTGCCTCCTGTAAAGACATTGTCAAGCATTGAAAGACCTGTTTTAGACGAAAGTCCTAGTGACCCTCTCCTGCTAGCTTGCTAGGTGGCCGTTCTAGGAGTTCTTGTTAGTTGTGAGGCAGTTAGAGAAGCCTGCCAAAGGGAAGGAAAAAAATGATGATAATGAAAGAAACCTTGAATATCTTAAAGATAATAAATATATACGAAGGTGTGTAAAAAGGGGTTCTAACCCTTATCAAAGAAAAGAAAAGAAAGAAAAATTATGAGCAGTTGATCATTGCCTAGTGGAGGCCTGGTAGGTTCTTGGGGACGAGTCAGACCTGGGGCCGATGCCTTTTCTTCCTAGGGGTGGCTTCTTGCTAGAAAAGAAGAAATTAAGGAAGGTTGGAGAGAAAATAAAAGTGAGCGTCAGAAAAGGATTAAGTGTCGCCTTGCGAGGGCTTGGTAGGTTCTTGGGTACCAAGACAGGTCCTGAGGTCGATGCCCTGTTCTCCTTGGATCACTATGCTCAGCTCCCTCCTTTTTACATGCCCGAGTCTGTCAATAAAATAACAAAAACCCTAAAAGAAGAAATGTGCTAAAAGAAAATGCTTCTTGATCAGGCTATAGGAGTCCTCGCCTAGTAGGAGCTCCTAGTGTGTTGTCCTTAGTTAGGTAGGTAGTTCAGACCACCACTTAGGGCAACCTCTTTGATAGTTATTTTTAGTTTGGCTATGTTGGAGCAGTTGGTTAGTGACTAGCTTCGGACCTTTTATCAGATTATGCTAGGCCTACTCCTTGTGGATGTCATGCCTTGGTTTTGTCAGGGGGTAGGGTGAGCACTATGATGTGTTTAGTATGTATTTATTTTGTATCAGCTTGATGCTTCCTTTGGTTGTTTTGTGCAGATCTATTATGGGATTCGACGGGCTGAGTCGCCCTATCCCGTGGTCGCCAATGAGAGCGGAATTTTGATGTCGAGAAGTGCTTAAAAATAGCTAAAAATTTACGAATATCAAGGGAAAAATATTCAACATCGAAGGCGGCGGCTTGATCTAGGACGATTTTAAGCGTCAAAGTGCTTTAAAGGCGCCCGAGCGACACTTGTTGATTTTTCATAATTTTTTAGATTTTCGCACGGGTTGTCAAGAGTTACCCGCCAATGCGGGATGCTGAACCGGATGCCCAGGATTTTTCAGAGCTCAATTCGGAGTCCGGACGGGGAAATAGCCAAGAAACCGGGCAAGATACGAAGAGGTGGACAAAAGTTTGGGCCAAAGGAGTGGTGACCTTTGGGGGCTAGGGGGGATTTTATGCCAACATTTGAGTTAGCAACAAATCATGATGAGAGAGAGAGGAAGAAAACGACACCTATCTGGTGCTGAAAAATGTGCCATGGCATGGATGGAGGCAGCATGCTGGCTGTGAACACCCTGCCCCAATTGACATTGGGGCTTCAATCCCCTCTGGATGCTGATCATTTCGCCATGCTTCACTCCCCCAATGGTGGTCTCTATGAAGAACTCTGATTTCAGTCTTTCTCTCTCCTCCCTCTCTCTCTTCTAAGGGAGATTCATGTGGTGAAGAAGACAACGCTCTTGGCCGCGAGGCCGTGGGGTTGTTGAGCGCATGATAGAGGTCGGGCTAGTGCATGAGAGAGAGCGAGAGCGAGAGAGAGTGAGAGCGAGAGCGAGAGTCATGAGAGAGGGAGAGGAAGAAGGCTTGCCGCTGCCGCCATTGTTCGTGAAGGAGAGGAGGAGCCGTCATCGCGAAGAGGAGCCGCCCCACAGTCACCATATCTCATCGATGAGTCTATTCTCTCCTTCTTTTGCTTGTTTATGGTTTAAATCACTTTCTCTTTTGCTTGTTTAGGAGAGGAAATGAGAGAGAAAGAGAGGGAGAGGGAGAGGAAGGGAGAGAAAGAGAAAGAGAAAGAGAAAGAGAGGGAGAGGGAGGGGGAGGAAATGAGAAAGGGAGAGAAAGAGAAAGAGAGGGAGAGGGAGAGGGAGAGTGCATTCTCTCTCTCCCTCTCCCTTTTGCTTTTGGAGAGTGTTAGGATATATTGTGAGAGGGAGAGGAAATGAGAGAGAAAGAGAGGGAGAGGGAGAGGGAGGGGGAGGAAATAAGAGAGGGAGAGAAAGAGAAAGAGAGGGAGAGAGAGAGGGAGGGAGAGTGTATTTTCTCTCTCCCTCTCCCTTTTGCTTTTGGAGAGTGTTAGGATATATTGTGAGAGGGAGAGGAAATGAGAGAGAAAGAGAGGGAGAGGGAGAGGGAGGGGGAGGGGGAGGGAGGGAGAGGGAGAGGGAGGGAGAGGGAGGAAATGGAAGAGATTGTGGGCAAAACCTTTGTGGTATGAAGGAGATGCTCTCAATAAAAGGCCATCTTTGTCTCTACTTTCTATATCAGTGCTATCCATGTCTTGACATCTAATTGAGCAAGGTCTATTTTTATGACTTGATGTACTATTAACCACCATCATCTTTGTCTTCCAAAGGTTCATTATTGATCCTCTATGCATATAAAATTTTTGTAATGCATCCATGTGTCTTTAAAAGCCCTCAAGAGAGTCTGCAATCAATACCACATCATTTGCATACAATAAAATGGATATCAATATGCATGCTAATTGGTGCCCCCAAACTATACACATAATCTGAGAGCTCATCATCATAAACATAAAATAGAGTAGGTGAAAGTGTGCACCACTCCTTCATTTGGATGCAACTATCCACCATATCAAAAATCCCTCCTAGTTCATGTATCCTCCCAATCACTAAATCATACAAGGCATGAGTCCCCACTATAGATCTTCCAGTGTGCCATTATCCTATGGTTGCAACTTGAGCCTAGCACAAGCACATGTCAAATGCATTGCAAAAATCTAGAAAATAGCAATAAATCCTCTTCTGATATGTTCTACCCTCTTATATAATAGCTTTGACGATCAATACATGATCAAGAATAGTGAACAAAGCCTACATGCAGAGGGGATTCACTAGTAGTAATAAGGATACGTCACATGTATGCAAGAAATATATGAAAATACCCCTTATCTAACCCCTATTTATGGGACCTTACCTTATAAAATCTACCTTCCTTCCCTTAAATAACCCCCTCCCTTACACTCACGTGGTACCATACGCTAAACCCTAGTGGACCCCCTGAGCCTACATGCCCCATGCTCTATTCTCATCTCTCTTTGCCCGGGCTCTAAGCTCATATTTCTACTTAGGCACACTAACCGATTGTAATGATTTACTTTTGACATTTTACTATAACTAATTACAATTCAATTATGTTATTCTATATATAATTCTTGTGAAAAGGAAGTTTTTATCTTCTATCAATGTGTTTTCTTTGTAATAATATTTTTAATTTGGTAAAATTATAACATTCTACCTCGCACGAATGTTGGGGTTTTGCACATAATTACTTAGTGCATCATTTGTACCAAACAAAAATTATTGTATATTCTTCTTTTATGAACAAAGAGAAGTAGATGCATGATAATGCATGAGCAAGATGTAGACTCACAACTTCACAATAATACAAGTAGCCCCAACAAGTGCTACTAGGAGATCATCTAGTGTGTTTGTATCGTATACGTATACCCATTCTTATGTTTATATAATGGCAAGTACCTTTGTCACTAAAAATTTCAAGGGCATTGAATGAGTTTTTGAGTTTGTCCACAAAAAATGGCATCAGATGAGTGTTAACAAGAAAGACTACTCCTCCATCGCTACATTTGTTCTCTCCTTATGGATGCATGTAGGGGAAAAGGGTAGGAGGTGACCTCCCTCAACACTTTAAATTCCAAGTCACTTAGGATGGTGGGAAATCGAAGCATAGTCATATGCCACATAGGTAAAGGAAAAGAGTATTGATGTCGAAACTATTTGTAAGGCCCTCTTCTTTGATAGGAACCAAGAAGAAAGACATAAAATTTTTAGGTAATCGAAAGCAAGCATTCTATGTCAATGGAAGCTTTATGCACTATTTAATTTTTTTCTACTTGATGGGGAAGGTTCTAATAGATCCAAGACAAAACATCAAGAAAAAACATCAAACCACCCTACGATAGGGGTACTGCATCCAATGAGTATCAAGAGAGCATGTATATGTCACAATTAGTCCTATTGTCTCACTACAATATATCTAACAAATGGCTCATGTATCATCTAATGATAAGAGGCATGAAGTGTCTTAAATTAATGATTGATGTGAGAAGTGACAGTTAAACTCAATGAGACTAAGCTTCAATCTCAATCCAAGTGCATTCTAGAACCTCCAATAAACAATGAGTGAAGGGTTTTCCCAAATTGTATTACAAGTCATTAAATTGTTTGTTGTAACATAGACAAGATGGAAAAAGAAGAAGGTCCTGTTGTTCAAGATCGCGAGGTGTATCTTAATCAGCGTGTCCCATGTCCTTGCTCTCAATGTAAGTTGGCAATTAGATGAAAACATCGATTGTCTATAGAACACGTACGATGATTTGGCGAGTTTCAATCTGAGATCATTGATCAGGCGATTGCGGATTTTTAGCAAATGATAATTTGAAGTTAATATCAATCATGCATTCTACTCACAAGCTAATTGAATACCATATACAATAAGATTGGGTCTTGCTGGCAAATTTTCTATCCAGGGAGGTGATGTCTCGTCCCAAGGGGGAGTGCATCCTTTGCGGCCAATTAGAAGAGTATGTGGGCGTGCGATGGATGGAGTGCAGGAGCCAATCCACCACTCACAAGGCCAATCTATACAGTCAATGCCAGAGGAGACAGGCAACCTTCCAGATCTACCTACAATCTTGGAGCCTGAGATGGAGGCAATGATCGATGCATTAATTCCCATGGATGTCGAGACTTCTGATCCGCTTAGAGAGGAAGCATCCATACCATTATATGAGGAGTGCCAAGTATCTCGGCTGAAGACACGTCTTGCACTCTTAAGTGTGCAAACAAAATACGGGTGGAGTGATACGAGTGTGACCGAGTTGTTCAGGTACCTTGTACATACGCTTCATTGAATTTTTTTTGGCACTATTACTACAAACATTTGTGCTTTTTCAAGGTGTTTTATGATTTTTTTTAGGTCATTGAAATATCATATATTACCATCTGCAAATACCATGCTTGAGTCTCGTGATGATGCATGACATGTTTTATGGAAGCTTGGCATGGACTACAATAACATCCATGCATGTATCAACCATTGCTGTCTGTTTTGAGGAGAATACGAGACTATGGAGACATCTCCAAAGTGTGGTTCTTAGAGGTATTGACAGGACTTGCAAGGAAAAACCATCCCTCAAAAAGTTCTCAGACACTTTTCGCTCATCCCCCGCATAAACCACATGTTTCGTATGTCCGGCATGGCGAGCGTGACAACGTGGCATGCGCAGAATAGGTCCACGGATGGAGTTCAACGAATATCAGCGGATTCGCGCGCATGAAGCCACATTGACTCTATCTTCCCAGGCTTTGCCCGAGAGCCAAGGAATCTTCGGCTCGGTCTCGCAATGGATGGCGTGAACCCATTCGGTCTGCGCTCAACTTCTTACAGTGTGGCCTATAGTCCTTGTCAACTACAACATCCCTCCATGGCTTTCTACGAAGAAAGGACATCTCATCCTTAGCTTCCTCGTCCTAAGCCACTACAAAGTAAAAAATATGGACACGTATCTTCGTCCATTAGTCAATGAGCTTAAGATTTTGTGGGAGGAGGGGGTCACTGTGCAAGATATGAGCAGGCGCGATGATTGGCGGTCAGCCAATATTCGAGCCATTCTCATGTGGATGATGCATGACTTTCCGGGATTGGGAGAGTGCTCAGGTGAGCAAGCCTCCATTCTCACTGGTAATATCTATATTTTATCTCATTTAATCAAGTATTCACTAGGTCATGGTGTTGGAACAGATCTGGTTACCTCAGGTTATCATGCATGTCCATTGTGCGGGCCATAGTTAGACTCTTGAAGGTCACGAACCATGAAGAAGATGGTATATCAAGGACACGCTGCTTTGATACCGGAGGATCATGAACTCAAGGAAGGTTTCCTTGGACGACCTTCAACACGTATGAATGCCGCAAGCTGGGTCCACACAGAATCATATCCAAATGGAATGCGGAGGTTCTCAGTTTTCTACGAGTCGCCATATTGGACCCACTTACAGGTCAACCACTTGTTGGATCCCATGCATATTTTTAAGAATTTGGGCAGCTTGTTATGGGACCACATCACAGGAAAGAGAGACACTATAGGGGCACGAATGGATTTGAAGCAGGTAGGTAAGATGGAGGCGCTTTGGCTGCAGTCGAGTGCTGATGGTCGTGTGCAGCTTCCTCGCGCTCCTTGGGTTTTGTCCACTAAAGAAGAGCGCATTGTGAAGCAAGTAATCAAGTCTATCCGCACTCCGACGGGTATGATGCATTCTCTCAGGTTTGCATTTTCTAAAGAAGACCAATTATCAGGGCTAAAATCCCATGACTGGCATAAGATATGTCAGGTTTGTACTATGAATGGATTGTAATTAGCATGGGCATTTTGCTATTTGGAATGTAGCCATTATTCATAATGCTTTCTCATTTGTGGAAATTGGTACTACCGATCGCGATCGCAGGATGTCTTACTCCAGAAATTCACGGGGCCATTTACAAGTTGTCGACTTTGGTGCAATGGATCTCACAGAAGGAGACTAAGACATCCTCTATTGAATCTACGAGGCGGGGAGTAGTGGAGACGGTCTGTCTCTTTGAGAAATACCTTCCCACCAGTATGCTCACCATACAAATCCACCTTGTGCATCTTGTGGATGAAGTGGAGATTGTTGGACCTGTCTATATGCGATAGATGTTCTTCTTGGAGCACTTCATGAAAACCCTGAAAGGCTTTGTGCAACAACAAGATCAACCAGAAGGTAGCATGGCTGAAGGTTGGTTGGTGTCTGAGGCGCTAGTGCATATTTCACAATGGCTACCAACGGTGGAACCAGACAATGAAATGTTATGGTCGCTGAAGGACGATGATAGACTGACTGGAGATGTGGTGGTTGGAAATGGGGTAGAAAAAAGAATGGATGCCTCAATGGAAGAGAAGGTGAATCGCTTTTGTATGTTGCACAATGCCTGAGAGGATTTTATGTAAAAAGAGAGATTGACAAAATCATGTGATGTGCGATCACTATTTTCAGGCAGTGAACAACACTCCATAGGAGATGAAGGAGTGATCTGGCTAAATTTGGGCTAGGTGTCCTGGTATTTAACCCCCTTTCGGAGCTAACAAAAGCATCAGATTGGTGATCTGAGTAGCATAGAGTAAGGTATTATTTTGTATATGTTTTTATCTATTAGAGTTTTATTTTCTCACAATCCTAAAAGAAATTGACAAGTTTTATCTTTTTTAGTATTCTTCAATATTTTGTAATTGAAACCCCTTGTCTTCTCTCTACTCCTCTTCCTAAATCTACCTTCACCCTGTTGTCTTTTATCTTCAAGAGCTTGATTTATGTAGCTAAAGACTGCTAGGTATTCACTTTTGTCGGTTTAATTGTATTATTTTTCTAACAATTCTGAATGCTTCAGTTGATGTGTAGAGATAGCAGCGGTGGCAGTGGAAAGCATTGGAGGATAGCATGTATTCAAAGTTATCGTCAATATGTTGATGGGTGCATACATTAGGCATGGTGCCTATATTTTCTCGTGCTTATTTATCAAAGCACTTGATATTTATTTATTATTTTTGTATGCACATGGGCATACGATTTAAATATTTGTATTGGACATTGTATTTGGGTACGCGTGACTTCTTGGGCGCCCATTAGCTTTAATTCTCTATTGGCACAAAAGCAAACTCAAAAAAGCTAAAGCGTGCTATTTTGTAATTCGGGCTATTATTTGAGCTTGAAGATGATTAATATATGAAATACATGCTTTGTGGAGCGCTCACATAAGGCATGGGAGGAGATTGCACCCAATTGGTCTCTTATTCATGTCGTGCAAGCTTTCTACATTGATTTGTGTGGAAAAAGCACAGTTTGTTCTTGGGGACCTTCTGACGCTCACTACGCACGCTTACGACATTCGATCTGTGCGCCAGTGGTATTAGAGCGAAGCTGAGGTCGAGAGCTTTCAATGGCTTACCATCTTGCGTGAAGGCGGAGCTCGTGGAACAATCAAGCTCTACAGTTAGTTTCATCTCAAACGATCGATACCAGCATGTTCCTGGCGGTCAAGAACCCTTATCTGCATCCTCTGATTCGCGATGAAGGACCAGCCTGTGGAGACGGAGGACCATGTGGATAGCTCCTTCTTCAAGTCGACTGTAAACAGTAAGCTTTCATAGCTCAAAAGCTTCAAAATCTTTAACTTAAAGCTTATTAAGCCTTAATAGTAAGCTTTCAAAAGCTTCCTCCACGAATTCATACTGGGCGGCGCCAATTTCGTCGCCAACATCCTGAGATACCCAAAAATCATGTAGGCTTCATAAAGCCTTAAGTTCCTAAGTCTTTCAAGCCTCCTTAATTCTGCAAGTCACCTAAGTCCACAAAGGTCAATCAAGTCATCTCCAACCACTCCCATAAAGGCAGTTCACATGCAGAAGCACAGAATCTGTTTATTGCTCTCTGGTAGACTCTGTTCACACCTGCAGACTTGCTGAACCATTTTCAACAAGAACAGAAGATCATACGCAGGTCATACGAAGATTATACGCCATTTTTATGAAGACGATTGTAACAACGAATACCGCAATCACAAAGGAAAAAGACCATAAAAGCCAAACAAAAATATACAAGCCTTATATACCCACCTTTGAGCTATGCTCATCCCACTAATAAGATTTTGAGAGTGTGAGTTCTTTTGGATTTTACAGGATGACCGATCCAAACATGGACGATTTTATTGGCTGAAGGTGATTTACCCGAACCAACGATGGAGCAAATGTTGGATTTGATTATGATGCAGCTCGAAGAAGAACAAAGAGCCTGACAAGCTTTGCAAGTTCAATTGGCCAATTTGCAACGATCTACCACCGACCAAGATGGACCGCAACCTGAAGATCTTATACGATGTACCATCGATGCGACACTCGAAGCCCAATCCATCCGCAAAGAAACAAAGATAAGTAAAAGAAACTTCAAATTTCGTACTTTCAATGGATCTCAAGATGGAAAGATTGTACTTGCTTTTATCAATCAATTTGATGATTACTTCCATGAAGAAACATATGCTAAGAAAGACAAAATTAAATGTGTCACTAACCATTTAGTCGATCGAGCATCCTTATGGTGGACTGTGGTCCACAAGAGCATTGATTGTCCCACTACCTGGGAGACTTTCCAAAAGAAGTTTTTGCAGAATTTCCTTCCTCCTCAATTCCATGAAAAAGCCATTAAGCAATGGGATCTTCTACAGCAAAGAGATCGCGAACCTATTTCCCAATACATTGAACGTTTCTGGAATGCCCTAGTGTAACTACGCATGCTCGAAGATGTACCTGAAGCAACTCACAAATGCAAATTCATGTCCGGTCTACTTGGACATTTCTATATAGAAGTCAATATGTTCAAGCCAACAACTCTTGAAGATGCAATTTCCTTGGCTCATGACACTGAAGACAAGATTCGCGGAAGAGACAAGCGACCACAACAATTTCCAACTAATGGTAACTATGGTTCCAAACAATTCAATTCAAATTTTCGAAGATTCAATCAAAGTCGTTTTCTTCCATCTTCATTCTGTAAGTCTTGGACACGACCACTTTCTTTGCCATCAAATACCAATCCAAACCCTAAGCCATCCTCACAGCCAAATCTCAACATTCCTAAATTTCCTGCCATTACCAATAATGTATCTAAAGCAAAACCCATAGTTTGTTACAAATGCCATCAATCTAGACATCTACCAGCCAATTGCCAAGCCAAAAATCCACCTGTCCATATCAATTAGCTTGGCGCAATGGAAGAAGAAGAATGTGAGGAAATGCCTGACTTTAAGAAAGATGATGACGACATTGCTACTACTTCAGATACTTTGCCAGGTATGTCAACTCCCCATTCTTTGTTAACAATGAAATGTTTTGTGCATGGTAAAGAAAAGACTATTTTACATGATGATAGGAGCACACATGACTTTATTTCTGCAAAGTTAGTGAAAGAATTGAGTTTACAAACTCTTTCTACAAATTATCGCATTAAGGCTGCATTCCTAGGAACAAGATATAATGGAACACAAGAGGTATATAACTTAGAAATGAAAATTGGTGAATATACTGAATGAAGAAAATTTCTAATTGTACCTTTGCAGTCTATGATATTATCTTAGGAATGCCTTGGCGTCATCAATATAATCCTGACATGATAGATTATTCTACGCATTCAATTAAAATTTATTTTCAAGGAAAACAAATCACATTGCATGGTATGCACGCTTCTAATAATTTTCCACTGCTTACTCATACTCAGGCTAAACGTGCATTACGTAAAAGTAGCAAATCTTATTTAATATGGGTAAATGAACTTCAAGCTAAAGAAAAATAAATGCATCCTAGGCATACACAATTTCTTGCACAATTTCAAGATTGTTTTGCTGCTGATTTACCACCTGGACTACCACCTTCACGTCTTGAAGATCACAAAATAGATTTAATTCTTGGAACACAACCACCATGTAAAGCACCATATAGGCATAACCAAATTGAACAGAAAGAAATTCAAAATCAAATAGAAGAATTTCTTAACAGAGGATTAATTAGACCTAGTAGTTTTCCATTTGGTGCACCTGTCTTATTAGTGAAAAAGAAGAATAATACTTATCGCATGTGCATTGATTATCGTGCCCTAAATAAAATTATTGTTAAGAATAGATATCCGATTCCTAGGGTAGATGATCTTATGGATAAGCTACAAGGATCTGCCATATTCAGTAAGATAGATCTTAAATCTGGTTATCATTAAGTAAGATTGGATAAATCTAATATATTCAAAACTGCATGGGCACTATGAATTTCTAGTTATGCCTCTTGGTCTAACTAATGCACCAGCTACATTTAGTCATATGATGAATCACATATTTTTGAAACATTGGCATTGTGTTATAGTATTCTTTGATGATATATTGATATTCAGCAAAAATGAGAATGAGCATTATGAACATTTGTCTTTAGTTTTCAAGTTGTTAAAAGACAATCAATTGTATGCTAATCCAGAAAAGAATGAATTCTTTCAAATAGAAATTGAATATCTAGGACATATTGTTTCATCAGAAGGTATTAAGGTTGACCCTAAAATGATAGAAGCAATTTTAAATTGGCCCATACCCAAAAATGTGCATGAGTTACGTTCTTTTCTAGGTCTTGCTAGTTTTTACAGAAAGTTTGTGCGGAATTTCTCATTACTTGCATTACCTTTGACAAAACTTTTAAAGAAGGGTATTGTGTATAACTGGTCTGACAATCAACAAAAATCTTTTGATTTATTGAAACATGCATTAACCCATGCTCCTGTATTACAACTACCTGATTTCAATAGACCATTCTTTTTAGTAGTTATTGATGCTAGTGGATCTGGAATAGGAGCCGTCCTTATGTAAGATAATCATCCCATAGCCTATTCTAGCTATAAACTGAAACCATCTGAACTTAAATATTCTACATATGATAAAGAATTGCTAGCTATAGTACAAGCCTTACGTCAATGGAAACATTATTTAATGGGATCTGAGTTTATGATCAAGACTGACCAAGAAAGTATTAGACATTTTCTTAGTCAACCCCAAATATCTGACTGACACATTAAATGGGCAGCTTTTATTCAAAGTTTTCATCCTCTTATACAATATCAACCAGGAAAAGAGAATGTTGTAGCCGACGCTTTAAGTAGAAGACCGACAATTCATAATATTTCTGTGATATCATTTGATTCTCTTATCCCTATGAAAGATACTTATCATCAGGATCTTACTTTTCAAGCTGATTGGAATAATTTAGTTGCAAATAATTGGATTCCTATTGATTCACTGTCTTACAATAATGGATTAATGTTTTATGAAAAGAGATTATGTGTGACAATTCCATTTCGATTATTTGTTTTGCATGAGATTCATTGTCCTTCATATCAATGTCATAGAGGTATTATATCTAATTTGCGTACATTGACTGAAGTTTTTTATTGGCCACATATGGACACTGATATATCTAACTTTGTATTTGAATGTTTAGTTTGTCAACGAGTTAAAAGACACCATTGTAAACAATATGGTTTACTAATGCCATTATCTATTCCATCATGACCATGGGAACAGATTTCAATAGATTTTATCACTGGTTTACCTAACACTAAAGCTAACCATGATATGATTTGAACTGTTGTAGACAGGTTTAGCAAACAAGCATATTTCATTCCATGCAAGAAAACTTTAACTGTATCTCAAACTGCTCAATTGTTTTTGAAAATTGTTTTCACTAACCATGGTTTACCAAAAGTTATTATTTTTTATCGTGATTCTAGATTCTGTAATAATTTTTGGATTACTTTGTTTGCTAACTTAGGAACAAAGATTGATTTCTCATCTGCATTTCATCCTGAAACAAACGGACAAACAGAAGCTACTAACAGTACTATTTTAGATCTTTTACGTGCTTACACCATTTCAAAACCACACGCATGGGATACAAATATACATTTACTTCAGTTTGCATATAATAATACACCACACACAGCTACAAAGAAAGCACCATTTGAAGTTATTTATGGATGTAGATTGCCTACACTTGTTGCATCATTATCAAACAAAATTCAAATTGCTGATGATATTGCTAACATGCATGCCACTATTTTTTATGAAGTTAAAGATATGATTGCCAAAGCCCAGTAATCATATACAAAACAAGCAAATAAGAAAAGACAGGCTATGAATTTTAAAGTTGATGATTATGTTTGGTTACACATAGAAAAACGTAGATTACAAAGTGTAGATAAACACCCAGTTGTGAAATTAGTACCTAGATTCTATGGACCATTCAAGATCATACACAAAATGAATGATAATGCATTTAAACTAGAACTACCACAACATTGGAAAATCCACAACACCTTCCATATCCGTTTACTACGACCTTTTAGCGGCCAATTACCTGTACATCCTGTTTACGAAAACCCTCCTTTATTAGATGATGAGACTGAAATCCTTGAGCCTGAAACTATTATAGATACTGACTTTATGACCACTAGAACTGGCTGTAGATATTCTAGATATTTGGTCAAATTTAAAAACCATCCTGTTGAAGAGGCCCAATGGATCCACGCTAGAGACTTAAATTCTTTTCCCACTCTGTTAGCTCCACATTGAGCTAATAGCAATTGAGGACAATTGATATCTCACCCCGGGGGTATGATGCTAGGAGGCATATTCCACGGTGGATTCCGTACCACGGTGGATTCCGTGAGGTTTTACAATGGATTCCATAAGATTTTATTACCGGGGCTCATACACAAAGTGGATTCTTTGTGCGAGAAGTCGATGGGGACGCCTATCCTTTTCGAGCATTTTGTTAATTTAGTGTGTACATGGGTGATTCCATAGCGGGTGATTCTACAAAATACATATTTAAATTAATAAACGCTTATGAGTTTAGAGTTCGTACTCGTGATAAATTAAGGTTAGGATTGATTTCTAACCAATTTATTTATGTAGTTGAAGACTGCTAGGTATTCACTTTTGTCGGTTTAATTGTATTATTTTTCTAACAATTGTGAATGCTTTAGTTGATGTGTAGAGATAGCAACGGTGGCAGTGGAAAGCATTGGAGGATAGCGTGTATTCAAATTTATCGTCAATATGTTGATGGGCGCATACCTTAGGCATGGCGCCTATATTTTGTCGTGCTTATTTATCATAGCGCTTGATATTTATTTATTATTTTTGTATGCGCCTGGACGCACGATTTAAATATTTGTATTAGACATTGTATTTGGGTACACTTGACTTCTTCGGTGCCCATTAGCTTTAATTCTCTATTGGCACAAAAGCAAACTCAAAAGCTAAAGTGTGCTATTTTGTAATTTGGCTTATTATTTGAGCTTGAAGATGATTAATATATGAAATACATGCTTTGTGGAGCGCTCACACAAGGCATGGGGGGAGATTGCACCCAATTGGTCTCTTGTTCATATGGTGCAAGCTTTCTACATTGATTTGTGTGCAAAAAAGTAGAGTTCTTTTGTTCTTGGGGACCTTCTAACGCTCACTACGCGTGCTTATGGCATTCGATCTGTGCACCATCAAGAAAGAATCCATGGTCTTTTTCAGTAAGATGTGGATTGGGCTGCATTCAAAAAAGCCCTACGCTAAGAATTCTTCTTAGAAGACTCTGGCCTAATGACGAAGAAAAGTTTCACTGATTGGGTTGAGAAACCCAACAAAGGTTTAGCTGCAACTGCTTTATACCATGAGTTTGAAAGATACTGAAGACCAACAAAGTATGGAAGGTCAAAAGATTGAATTATTAATTAAGGCTACAGATCCTATTCTGCAAGAAAAACTTGTTGATCGGCTAGAAGATGCTACCTTGGAATCAGGAGTCAAGACTGCATGGACAAATGTTATTGATTGCTCCAAGAGAGTGGATGCGACTAGATTGGGCTCTACTTCAACTTCAACAACTCCATTGATGGATCTTGTTTCACCTTCAAAATCCCCTATTTCTTTGACTAATCAACCAACTCTTTCTTCTTCAGATGAACTCATTAAAAGCATCCGTGACCTTCATCCAAATCTTACAGAAATTAGTTTCAAGGTGGAGAAGCTGGATGTCAATGTTGAAGAACGAGGACGAATCAACTCAAAGACCCATGAGAGAAGGCTTTAAGAGGAGTTGTATTTGGTGTGACAGCCAACAACATGACAAGAGGGAGTGTTTTGCCTTCCATGAGGCTCAAGCACAAAAGCTCATCTTTTGGAAAGATGGAAAACTTCATGCAATTGAAACTGGTCTTCCACTGGAGCCAAATTTTGGCAATGGTGAAATGAAGAAAAGATTAGAAGACTTAGTTGTAAAGAATGCCTATGTAGCAATTGATGTAGCTGCCTATGGGCTACAAATTGAGCCAATTAAATCAAGTTTAAAAGCATTTAAAGCTAATGTGCAATCTAAAGTATGGATGTAGGCGCTAGATCAAATGGGACGTGGTAAAGCAGCCAAAGAAGATTTGGCTGACGCCAGTCAGTGCATTCTAGGAATAACTGGTTGGAAAGAATCGGTAGATTCTTTTTCCGCCTCTGCACATTTGGCTCACGTTAATCATAAAGAAGTCTTGATTGAAGAACACAGAAGAAGAGAAGATGAACCAGGGCCTTCCTCTTTTGGCCCTCCAAAACAGGTAACTAGAAGAATGCCTGAACAACCAAAGCTTGCTAAAAATATAACCCCACATCAAGAGATGGAAGATGCGCCACAAACAAAGAAGACCGAAGGAAAGAAGAAAGGCAAGCATCCAAGCTACAAATTACAGTCTGACATAGAATCTGCAATCGATCTCAAATGAGTCCTAGAAAAACGAATTCTAGGAAGAAAAATTGAATTCACCTTAGGCAAAATTCTTGGAATCGCCAAATGTGAATTCCATGATGTAATTATTAATGTAATTAAAAGGAAAAGACAATATGTTGGTGATGAAGCTGAAGAAACAGTGCATGCTTTTTTGCAAGTTCTTCGAGTTTTTGTGCAGGATGAAGAGGAGATGACTTCACAAGGAATTCATCTTGAAGTAGTTAAAGAATTAATTGCAGCAATTGAAGCTGAAGATAAAGAAAGTATGAATGCAAAAATTAAAAAAGTGAAAGCTAAAAATGTAATGGCCGACTGGTCCAAACCAGTTGGGTAGCTCATCTCTCAAAAAGAAGGCCATCTATAGCATATGCATGAGGAGGAAAAGGCTTGGTTCATTCCAAGCAGTCACTACTCCCGTACGCATTGGGCAAGAGCAACAACAGAGACAGTCATCAAAATTGGAGAAAAATAAACACCATGTATTGCACTCTTAGACCATGGCTCGGAGATAAACGTCACGGCAAGGAGTCTCTATGAAAATGGCGGATGGCCCATAGATGTTGATCCAGGATGGCGAATGAGAGCTGCAAACAACTCTTCTAGAGAGTTATATGCTGCATGTCCTAATGTGGAGGTAACTATTGGAGACATAAAAGAAAATTTTCACTTTTTTTTTTCAAGACTCTTGTAGTTACCGTATCATTCTTGGGCAACCTTACAATTCTGAAGCCCGCTTGGAAACAAAATCTCTCAATGATGGTTCTTCCTATGCTCGAATCCGAAGCAAGGATAATGAAGGAGTTGTCCAATTTCTTACTGTATGTGTTAACCATCATCAAAATAGAGATCGACTGCGTGATTATCTTGTGCCTTCTATGCTCGAAAATTCAAGGGTTTTCGGGCTGCACTGTTATAAAAGGAGGCTATGGTAGTGTGTTATGTAAAAAGATTGAACCTCCTTATGCTACAGAAATTGTGTCTCTAGCAAATCTGTATGTATGTACAGCCAATAGTATGGGTTGTTATAAGTCTCTTCCAGCCATGACTAAAGCTGAAAGAAAATACTTATGTCATGTAAAAAGGGAGCAAAAAACTTATGACGATGGCTGAAAATGAAGATATTTTGGGCATCTTTTTTGGACTGATTACTACTCACACATTGGCTAAAATATATGCAGCTGCTCATACAGAAAATCAGGTTGAAAATCAATCCATAGAACTATGTGCCTTGGATTCTTATCAAACAATTCAAGAATTTGTTGAGCAGGAAGACATTGGTTTACTCAACAAGGTTGAAGCACAAATGGAGACAAAATACAAGACGGTGGATAAGAAAGTCAAGCCTGTGGCAGTCCCACTGCTTCCTGAAAGTGAAGGGTTGGCTAATAGGGTACCAAATCAACCAAGTCTTCATGATCCTTCCAACATTGGTCACAAATTCACATTTGAAAGTATAAAAGAGCTCAAAATAGGTGAAAATTATTTCCTTTCGCAGGTTGAAAAACACTCTATTATGCAAAATCTAATGAAACATGGAAAAGCTTTTGCATTTCAGCCAAGTGAAGTAGGTTGTGTGGATCCAAATATTGTGGCTCCTAATGGTCATTTTTACAGTTCCACATGTACCTTGGAACCTCAAACCTATTCGTGTTTCAAGGGCGCATTTGCCCAAATTACTGGAACTTCTAAATGAAAAGATCTGAATGAAGATTTTGGAACCTTCTTCAACACCTTACTTAAACCGATAGTTTATTGTGCCTAAGAAAAATGGATCTTTACGATTCATTCAAGATCTACAGCCTGTCAATCATGTCACAATCCGAAATGTTGGTTCGGGTCCAATTGTTGATGAGTTTGCTGAAGCTTTTGCAGGTAGAGCAATTTACTCTATGGGCGACCTATATTTAGGATATAACCAATTTCAGCTTTCATTAGAAAGCTAAGACATTACCACAATGAAGACACCTCTTGGATTCGTCCGCATGTGCACTCTACCACAAGGGGCAACAAAATCCGTAGCCCATATGATGAATTCCATGCAAAAAGTCTTAAGGGACTTTATTCCACAACTTACTCTTCCATTTCTTGATGATGTACCTATCAAGGGATGTGAAGTCAATGAAAAGAATGAGGAGCTTGACAAAGATGGCTGCACGACATTTGTAGTTAAACATATTCATGATTGTGATAGGATTTTGACAAGGCTAGAAGAAGTACATCTTACCCTTTCTGGAGCTAGGTTGATTTTTGGAGTAGAAGAAGACATCTGTGTGGCCCCTACGGACGTAAATCTTCACCAATCAAGATAGATGCCATTAGCAGAATGCAATAAAAATGCACAAATATCTCAGAGGTGAGAAGATTTCTTGGCGCATGTGTATTCTATCTCATATGGATACTACATTTTGCTCATGTAGCTGAAATTTTTTATCAATTATTAAGAAAAGGCCAAAGATTCTCTTGGAATAAAGAGCATACTCTCACTATGCGTAAAGTAAATAAGCTATTAATTTCTGCCCCCACTCTCAAAAGGGCTGATTATTCAAATCGTCAACCCATCATCCTTACTGTGGATAAAACTCCCATTGGGATAGGATGGGCTGTTGGCCAAGAGGATCTTGAAGGTAACATGTATGCAATTCATTTTGGAGCAAAAGTTCTCAATGAATGTCAAAGAAGGTATGCACAAGTAAAAATGAAATTTTGGGGAGTTGTAACAGCATTAAAGTGCGATCGTGAATACTTTGTAGGTGCTTTTATAATGGAAGAAACTGATTAGTTGTGCACTTCCTAAGGGGGGTATTTGTCTCATGGTGAGGTGTAAGTGCACGTGCAGTGGAACTGGGAGGTGGGTCTAACCTTGGGCAAGCCCTTGGTAATGTCTCACACTTGAGGACCCAGTTTGTGTGTTGTTGGAGGTGTAGTGCAGTGCAGAGCTTAGGGTGACAGGTCTGAAAGTCCTGCCCTTGATGTGCCCTAAGCGTGGAGTGGGGAGAGGGGCTAGGGGTGATCCCTAGGTGTGGTGAGCAAAGTGTTTTTTGTTTTTTGGAAGGCGTTTCACTCTTCGGCATGATTGCCAACTGCTCTACACCTGACATTGCTATGCTAAGATGGATTGCATATATTCAATCTCTCAACCCTGAATTAAAGCATATTGCAGGAAAGGTGAATCCAGTTGCTAATATGCTATCACGTGCAAGATATGACAATGAAGAAGACGTGATGGAAGAAGATGAATCTAAAAAATATATACTTGCTGAATTTCATTCCGTGGCTACTAAAAATACATTTTCAATTACAGCATATATTGGTCCAAAGCTGAAAACAACAGGGTGGTCAACTAGAAGCCATCATAATCATTGCATTACTCAAATTCTAGTTCCTTTTCTTGAAGAATATTATGAAGAAGATTCGGCCAATATTTGAGCACAATGAAGAAGAAGGAGACTTGGACTGATGAGGAGTTCAAGCATATCAAGAGGAAAGCTTATGGTTTTTTTCTTAAAGAAGGACATCTATGGAAGCATGCAAAGAAGAAGAAAGGAGCACCTATCCAAGTTGTAGGTAAAAAAAGGTTGCAACAACAGATAATGAAGGAATTTCATGAAAGCTTGTGGGCAAGACATAGAGCCATATGGGGAATCTTTAGTAGAGTCAAAGAAAAATATTGGTGGCAAAACATGTATCGGGACATAGCACATTTTTTTGAAACATGTTATGTGTGTCAGATATATTCTATGGTCAAGCATCGAGATGGGTTACAACCAACTTATCCCTTGCCTATACATTATAGATGGGTTATTGATCTTGTAACCATGCCTACAAGAATATGGAATATGCGATATTTAGTGCTTGCAAGAGAGAATCTAACCAATCAAGTTGAGGGAAAAGCCTTAAAACCCAAATCCACTCAAGTTGTTTGTCATTTTTTGCTTCAAGAAGTGTTCTGTAGATATGGTTGTGTGGGTAAAGTAACTGCAAATAGAGGAGAGTTGGATGCTGATGAGGCACGCAGCTTCTTTGCTCAATTGGGTATTAAGTTGGTTTTAACATCAGCCTACAACCCTAAAGGAAATGGGAAGAGTAAGAGAGGTCATCAACCTATTCTCAAAGCTCTAGCAAAGTCTTGTAGAGGAAAGATCAAAGAATGGCCTAAAATGCAACCTTTTGCATTATGGGCTGACCGGACTACTCACAGTTCAGTGACTGGCTATATGCCAGTTGAACTTATGCATGGACAACAACCAATTATGCCAATTGAATAATCTATTCTCACATGGAGTCTTCTACCTTGGGAGGAAGGCATCAATAGAGAAGAGTTGCTGACTTTGCACATATGGCAGCTAGAAAGAAGGTTTGAAGATGTTCAAGAAGCTATTGAGAAGCTAAAGACAGCAAGACTAAAGAACAAAAGAAGATTTGATAAGTGGCATCGACTTCAGCCAAGAGCAATTCAAGAAAATTATTGGGTGCTTGTCTATGACAGCAACCTAGACAATCAATACAGTGCTTCTAGGAAGATGGTAAAGCGTTGGTTTGGCCCATATGTGGTAAAGGTCCTTCATGACAATGCCACATATTCATTGGTTGAATTGGATGGAACAAGCATGAAGATACCCATAGCTGAAAAAAGAATCAAGCTCTTCAAACGAAGAGAAAGTTCAACATATGAAATAGAAGGCTTGAA